>NW_010245592.1:13338-71975 GCF_000690775.1 Eurypyga helias | reverse complement strand
ACCGGGGCTGGAGCTGGATTTACTGTGCCGTCGAACCGCCGCGTAGCCCGTGGGTTTGAAAGGGTGTACGGGCGAGGTTTGCAACGCCACGAGGCTGGGGTGCGGGAGGGACTGGCGCCACAGTCGGGTTTTTTGGGGCATGACCCAAAACGAAGGCATGACCCAAGCAGGCGGCTTCCTTAAGCAGAAAGCAATCCCTTTTGCATACTTGAGGCGAGTGTTGCAGGAAGAGGCAAAGGAGTTAAAAGAAGTCAAGCCTTGTTTAAAGGAGTGGCCAGATGGAGAAGATGATGTCTGTTTTGCCTGGACAGGCTCAGGGCCTTACTCTTCCGCCTCGTCTGCAGGCAGCCTGCCCGTCAAAATTATCTCCTGCGCTGAGTGCAGAGAGGACGAGCCAACAGCTTATTAAGGAGTCTCTCTTATTTCTGCTGAGAAAGGTGGCTGTTATTTTCCTGAAGGGTTATTAACTGAATTCTCCCCTTGCCATAACTCTGGGTGTTTTCCTCTGCTCTTTCCAGACAGTTCTCCTTGGTTCTTAGATGCAGGCAACAGTTTGGAGGGGTTTACTGATAGTCTGGTTAAATTCGGGGCAGGAGAAATAAAAATAATGTGGGAATAGGATTTCTTTAGGAGTTCAGTGTCTTCCAGTTTCTGACACGGTGTGGAAACCTTTACAGCACCTTGGGCTGCCACTCACACAAACAGTCCCGGGACTGGAGCCCAGGGATATGTAAATACCATCACCTCACCCCAATGCAGCCCAGTACCGACTGCTGGTTGGGGAGTGCAGCAGAGGGGGTGGTTGGCAAGAGGAGGGTCTTGCCAGGTTCCTCTGCCTCCTCTCCATCTCTGGTGGGGCCATGCTTTTCCACAGTCCGGCCCAAGAGCAGTATGGGCAGCCAAGTTACATTGTCCTCCTGGAGCTGCTGGCACGGGTGGCAAATGACAGCATGGAAGCCATGCACAGGTAATCCTCACGGGACCCATTGGCGCTAAGTGTCCTTTTCCAGCAGTCAGTGAACAGTGATTTCTTTTTCCTTTCTTTTTCAATTAAAATGATCCTCAGGCAGAGCTGACTTTCAAAGGCAGGGTAATGAATTACATGTCAATTTTAAGCTTTAGAAATCAAACCATATTTGGGAAAAACAATGACGGTGAGTTAAGGGGCCCTCAGATACCACCGTACCCAGCTTAGCATCCTTCAGTAGGCTTCGGTGGAATTATGAACCTACCATTTCGTATGCAAGTAAGCAAATAAACAAAGCAAAAAGAAATCAACAGTGGAAGTACTCAATGTGAAGGCGTGTGAGATGGTGGGAAGGAAACTTGTCCTCCATCGCCTTGCTTCGGTAGAACCTTACGCACTCTTAGCTGCTTTCCTAGAGGTTCTTAAGAGAGCGATTTGGGATCCTGGAGAGGGAGATAGTTCAACATTTTCCTGAACGCCCTGCATTTAAGCTGCCTCAGGTGAGGTAGAGAGGTTTTCTTCTGGGAATGCAGCCAGCGTTGTACACAGAGACTTAGAATCAGCAGCAGAGGTGCTGCAAGATACTCCAAAGGAAGAACATCCGAATGGGCTGTGTGTATGTGATCCATCAGTCTCCAGCCTCAAAGTGCGACATGATGCAGTGAATTATCTTGGAGAAATAATCCATTATAATCTTCACACGGTGTTTATTTTGTGAAGACAGACAGTAAAAGATCCTGTGCTATAAAAACTCAACGGTTCCTGTCGTGTGTTGAGCAGCTTAGGGAATGTTGGGAATACGTGAGCCTGAGACCTGTGCCCACTTGGAACTGAAATGCCTTCTCCTACAGGAGTTAATCCCATGCAGCCATTCTGTGGCAGATCACAGAGGGTTACACTCCCCCCTGGGGTTTTATGAGACATGCAGCACTGCCCAGTGTTCACAAATGGCTTGGTTCTCCTTTTTTTCTGTGGGACTCTGTAACAGTACAAAAGTTATATCTTCTAACCCCAAACACAAAATCCTGTAATTAAACCTTTGTTAGCCACAGCAGAGCGCTCATCGTGTATACAAAGCAAACATTCTGGCAAGTTTATTGTGCTCCTCGAGACTAAGAGGGAATTAATGGCACTGCAGAATTACAGCAAGCGGCTTGCTACGCTGCTGCTGGATATTTTCACTGGCAACAAGACTTTGAATTCCTCTTCATCTTGGAAAAAAAAATAAGCAACGGATTTAATAAACGTTTCTACTGTCAAAGGCAGCACAGTGCGAAACACCACATCGAAGTAAAGGCCAGAGGGATATTTTGGCCTCAAAAATGTACTACACTTTGCATTAAAAATAATGCAGTTGTAATTTTTTTTACTTTAAATCACTAAACATTAGGAGGAAGCTAATTAGGATAATCCAACCAGTAAACTGCGTAAATCATTGAATCTAGAGGCTTTGCACTCAAAGACACCTGATACGCGACTTCATTTGCATTGGGCTCGGTCCCTCACCGCTGGGAAGGACCACCGTCACCTTGCTCCTTAAACAGAAAGCCAAGAAAGTCTCAGGCAGCACTTCTGGGCGAGGAAAATTCTGTTTCCAAGTCCGTGTTGTTGTTGTTGTTGTTTGACTGCAACTCAAACGAAGTCGGTTTATGGGCATGAGTCACGAACAAAGGGTGAACTTCTACATCTTCTTTCCCTGTTAGATGTTGTGCACCAGCAATATATACTGCAGCTGCCTGAGCAAAATGGATCGGGCTGAGTCAGTCGTACTGCTTCTCAGCTGGAGAAGCACAATGCCGTCCTCAGGAAAGCTGATAAGATCTGAAAAGCTTTTCTGGTGGTATCGAGTCTGAAACATAAATCACTGTTTGTACAGAGAAAAAAAACCCCATTTGTATTTTCATCCTTCCGTTGCCACAAATGAGACATTTGACCAAAGAGGAATCCATGGGCTCTAGAACTATTTTCTGCCTGCCCCTTGACAGGACAGGTGTAGCAAGACTTACTTCGACTTAGACTGAAGAAGCCTGGGTACAGATTGATGCCATGAGAAAACAGCAGGTCCCCTAGCCATCAGATCAGAGGGCCAGCTGGCCAAGTGTCTTCTCCTGCACAAAGGCCAGGGCCATTGGCAGGAGAATATGAAGATGGCAAGTCCACCAGTCACACCGCCTCCCAAAGTCTTTCTCAGTCTCCCAGGCCAAGGCCCTGTCTTTCATGCTGCGTGGCACTTGCTGGATTTGGTTTTCTGCTGATCCATCCAGCTGCTTTTTGATGTCACCTAAACGTCTAGTGTCCACAGCCTCCGGTGGCAATCAGTTCCAGTATAACCACGCATTGCATGGAAAGAAGAATATAATGTTACTGCTTCTCTGAAACCTATTTTGTGATAAAGTCCTCCGTAACTATGGCAGAATCGGTCAAGAACCCAAGTTTGGCTCACGTTGGCCCGAGCTGCCCACGGGGCTGCAGCCCCATCCCCTGGGAGGTCAGGTAGAGGTTGCTCAGGGCCTCATAGGGATCCATGAAGCCAGCCGCCGCCGCTCATGGCAACCGGAAGTTGAGCCAGCAGAAACCCTAACACAGCAATGCCTGGACGACATCGCAGTCAATGGCAAACTGCAGGCTGATGTCCGCCCCGTGCTTCCAACCTCAGTGCGCTCCTGAATTTAGATCCCCTACACCGCGTGGAGAGTAGGGCTGCGCCCTGTGAAGAGCTGGTCCCCCCCCTCACCTCCTCTCCTTGACATGTCTGCAAGGGGTGGGGGGGTCGCGGGGCTTGTTCTCCTCGAGACTGTGCAGGTCTTGCCACAACACCTCCACCTTTCATCTCCGTTATCCCTGAGCATCCGTCAACAAAAACAGGAGATAGTCCAAGAGATTTGTACTCTCCCCCACACAGCTGCACAGGTCATGCTCCAGGAATCTAGTCATGATTCCACACAGTCTTCATCATTTTAAACAAGGAGAGAATTGTAAGGAGACAGACCGTACCTTTAACTACGTTTTCCTGCAAACACTGTGCTCTTTGCGTGGAGTGGCAATAATTAGGGAATACAAATTTGGTATTTTTTTTAATATATTATATTCCTTTAATACAGAAACTGGGGGGTTTTGTTGGGGGTTTTTTTTTGGTTTGGGTGTTTTTTTTAAGATTGCTACAAAAGGTAGTAGCATATCTTAAAATCACACTTTATGCTAATCAGTTATTTATTACAGAAAAGGTGTTTTGGAGAGAGAGGGAGTTGAGATGTTTCTTACTGTATCTGAAAAATGTGCCTATTTCTACTGTAGGCCCCAGAGAATGATTTGAATACCAAAGAGAAATGACTTGAGACGAAGGGCTGTTGGTGCCTGCTCACGGGGAAGCAACGTGAACGTTGTTTGCGCAACCAACCTTCGGGCAATTGAGCCCAAGGTTGCCAGTCCTGTAATGAAGTTACTATTTCTGTTTCTCAGAGCTGTCTCACCACTTCTGACTTCAGCATGTAATGCCCGCACCGCCTGCTGTAATCTGCATAAAGGAGAGAACCTGGGACAGCTGGCAGCAGCTCGCTGGAGTCGGGATGGCTGACAGCTACCGAGATGGGCTGGAGCGTGTCCGGCCGGCGGCTGGGTTGGGCCGGCAGCAGCCACGCGGGCTGATCTCAGCAGGCACGCAGGCTGACTGGCTTTATCCAAAGGCTTTGCCAAATAATGTAGGACTTGGTTTTCCTCCTCCTGTTTTTGACAGTGAAAAGTTTTTGACAGTCTGAAAACTGTTACCAGTGTCTTGCATAGTCACATATTCCAAGGCCTGTTTTTTATTCCTTACAAAGCGCAGTTATCGTTACCCAGGGAGCTCAGGTTTTCCTCCTCACCTCCTTAAGAGAAGCCAAGATCGCAAAGCTGCAAATGCAGGTGTTAGGAAATGCCAGGTTTCCTAGTCTCCCTCTGTTTTTCCCAAAAGTACGTTAATGCAACAAGAAAAACAAAACCACACCTATAGACATAAGTAAACCTGGGTACTGGGGTGCTCAGGTAGTACCTCACACATACGTACCCAAAGTGAAGCGCTGATTTGCAAAGAAATCCCCTAATGGAGTTTGTCGTTTGCTTCTTTAACTCACAGGGAGGTCTTAAAATACATTTGGGGTGGTTTCGGTCAGTCAGCAGCAACGGTTTCTCTTGTCAGCCTCATTAAACAGGTGAAGAGCGCAGGAGGATTCATGTAGCAAAGTACAGAGATACTGGGTTTGTAACGAGGATAATGAAGATGATGTGGGGGGTGGCGTGTGAAGCTGACACCACAGTGAAGCTCACCATTTTTCCCAGCATTTCAGTTTGGACTGTTGCTGAAGGCTTCTCCATTCTTATTTTCTAACTAAATTCATATTGTCTGTCGCTACCAACACTATCCTCCTAATCGAGAACGATGATTTCCCATAAAGGAAAACCGGTTGCAACCAGATAAATTCAGGTAGGAAAGGGACTGTGAATGCATTGATGAGCTTCCAACCGCAGTTCGGTTTCCTCACTGCTCGCCAAACACCGTGCCACCACGGCGGCCCACAGAAGGAGCTGAGGGATTTGCATTCATGGTCGCACATAAACGTGCCTGTTTGAGCCTCGTGAAACGTAACCTCAGCCCAGAAACTGCAGCGCTGGGCTCAGCCGGGCAAACACGCAGCTCAAGCAAGGCGCTGTAGCGGAGTGCTCGCCAGCAGCTACTCACGAATACCTCCATGGTCCCAACAGTTGAGTCCAGTGAAACACATCAACAGAATCGGGATGTTAGTGCACAATTTATAAATGTAAACAGAGAAAACCGTAACAAACAGAAGCTCTCAGCAACAACAGAAGTTCAGCTAAGTTTAGCAATGATCCTGTATCGATGCAAACATCATTAAAAGCAGGAAATGCAGGAAATCCGTAAGGCATTTTCTTTTCCACAGTGTAAGCATGTCCTTAGCATAATTTAAGTAATCCATCGCCACTGCGATCCTGATCACTACAAAGTTGCAGGTAAACTTTTTTGACTGCACCTATTGCACGCTTTCTCCACAGCTACACAACAAACCCCTTCTCCTCTCTCTTGAGATTCTTCAGGGTGATTAGCTGGTCTGTAGAACTTCAGTTAAGCAGCTGACTGAATTAGGAAAGACACTGTTCGTGTGCATCGTTCTATTTTATAATCTGTGGCATATCACTCCAAGCTTGCGATTTCTTTTTGGCCAGTTCCATCCACGATGGCTGATCCGGAGCGGCATTACTGGCTTTCTTCAAATGGCTCATTTCCTCCTTATCCCCCAGAGCTGGTGATGGAGCCGCTGTGAATAAAGCGCACGGACGTTTTAGGTTCACTTGCTGTGCAGCCCCACGGCCTAGCGCTTTCATTGAAGACTTCCCCTGCCTTCCCCCGTAGCAGAAAAATCTTTACCTCTCACACGCAGCTTCTTCTGTGGTACCTTATTGTGGCAATAACCGTTCTGGGCTCAAAAGAATACCGTGGTTTTGCCATCATTAGTATCTTTGGGTCCCTACATTTACCAAACCCAACACGATGACCTTGCTGTGCCCCGTGTTAACACCATGCCCAAAGAAAAGCCTTTTCATTAGCAAGAGCATTCATTTGCAAACTCCTCCTCCACCCACCCCCAACTCACAGGCGTTTTATTACCTGCCAAACTTCTGCCCTTCTTTCAAATCTGAATTTACCACATAGATTCGCAGTTACTGTGGGAGGCCTGATGGGCAGGCGGGTTGTGATCACGTCATTCCAGCTGGCTGAGGAAACCACATGAACGCTGAACGCTGCTCAAAATAATTTTGCCTGCATTTTACTTTTTACACTGGGACTGTGTACTTGGGACCCTGTCCTGGGAAACGGCCCAGTGCCCCCCATTCACGTTTCCTTCAGCAAGGGTTCTGACTACTGTGTAATCAACGTGGTAAAAGGAAGAGGCCACCACATAAAACCCCAGGCATGAGTGCTGAGCAGTTTGCCCCTGCTGATGTGGAGCTGGGGAAGAGATTAGGGTCTAGCCCCTGCTCCTTTGCCAGCACACTCGAGCAGGACTTCTTCTGGCAAGGTTGTGAGGTAACAGCCTACATTTTAAGCATTTGATTTCCTACCAGGGACATAATGTGACAGTGAACTGGTTCTCAGCAGCAGCTCCTTCCCTTCAGTCCGTGTCTCTTTCCTCTCCTCTTCAGAAGGGGCTTTGCGTGCCGCCGGCTGTGAAGGTTTGCTCCGTTGCTGCTTCACTGACCCCTAGGCACAGAGAGGGATAAAATCCAAGTACTGCAGAGAGAACAAGACAAGTTTGGAAGAACGCGAGCAAAGGGAGCGGACGTGGTGTCTGTCATGGTCCAGAGACCATGCGCACTCGGCACACATTGGTCCCAAATCTCTCACGTGAGCCCATACCTGTTGAGAAAGGCCCCATGGTTTCATGTTAGCACCCAAGATACTCAACTTCACAAATGAAAACGACCCCTCTGCATCTCTTATGGTATCTGTGAGTAGGTTATTAAGAGTCTTCCATGCAAAATATATTCCAAGCCCTTTGCACACCTCTACTAACATATATGGAATGTGGAAAAAGCTGCCTTCTCTCCTGTCTTCCTTCCACTTCCTGAATTTTGTGGGTTAGGGTGCTATATTTTGGGAGGGCTGACGGTAAATAGATTTTCCATAAAAAAAGAAATCGAACACATCCTCTCATGGATTTTCTTGCCAGTATCAAAAACTACCCTGAAGTGACAGCGCCTGCTGCCGCGGGGGAGAAAGAGAACGTGGGAGTAGCACAGTGGCACCAAGCCTCACACGCTGCAGTCAGGAGCGTCTTGGCATGTTTCTGTTAGCTGATACTGGGAAATAAAATGCATGGCATGAATTGTAGGGAACACTGCCAGCTAAAATCTGGAGTTTCCTATTCTGACACAGAAACTGTATTTTGGGATCATTTAAACCCTCGGTGTTTTAAGCGCTCTGACAATGTTGAACCTTATTGCAGCTCATAATCTTGCCTCGATCTGTCATTAGGCATTATTTCTCATTAATCTAACCACTGCTGGTTTTCCTCATCCAGAGATCTTCTCTTATTCCAGGATACAGTACAGCTATCTGGGCCTCTAACAGCACCATCTGAAGCAAGAAAGTAGGCCATTTGCACTGGGAATGCTACACTGGTATAGGACTGTGCTGGGTTTGTGTGGTGGCGTTTTGGAAGTGGGGGAGGGGCTACAGGCATGAGAAGCTGCTAGAAGCTTCCCCAGCTCCGAATGGGACCCACCTCTGGCCACGGCCAAGTCAGTCAGTGTCTCTGTGATACCATATTTAAGAAAATATATTTAAAAACCTGCTGGGGAACCTGCAGCAGAGAGAGGAGTGGGATGTGGGAGAGACAACCAGGTTAGTGGAGGAAGGCAGGAGGAGGTGGGCTGGAGCAGAGGTTCCCCTGCAGCCCGTGGTGAGAGGGCAGGCTGTGCCCCTGCAGCCATGGAGGGGCACGGGGGAGCAGAGACCCCTCCTGCAGCCTGGGGAGGGTCCCACACCAGAGCAGGTGACTGTGCCCGAAGAAGCCCATGACCCCGTGGGAAGCCCACGCTGGAGGAGGCTGCTCCTGAAGGACTGTGCCATATGGGAGGGACCCACACTTGGGCAGTTCCTGGAGGACTGTCTGCCATGGGAGGGACCCCACGCTGGAGCAGGGGCAGAGTGTGAGGAGTCCTCCCCTGGGGAGGAAGGAGCAGCAGAGACAACCTGTGATGGACTGACCACAACCCCCATTCCTCGTCCCCCTGCGCCGCTGCAGGGGTAGTAGGTAGGGAAATGGGGAGCAAAGCTGAGCCTGCGAAGGAGGGAGGGGTGGGGGGAAGGTGTTTCAGATCTGGTTTTATCTCCCATTATCCTACTCCAACTTGATTTTTAACAAATTTTATGATTCTATGAAATTAATTTTTCTTCCCCAAGTTGAGTCTGTTTTGCCCATGACCAGAACGGGTGAGTGATCCCTCCCTTTCCTTGCCCCACCAGCCTTTCCTGATGTTTTCTCCTCCCCATCCCACTGTGGGGAGGAGTAAGCGAGCGGCTGCGTGAGGCTCTGTTGCCAGCCGGGGTTACACCACGGCAAGGACACACATGCTCCTGCCCCAGTGCAGGAGGTGGTACAGGCAGGACTCACACGCTGCTGCCCCCAAGAGTTAGCCCAGCACCAGGGAAGCCTTGTCAGCATTCTGGATTAACGCTGAGCGCTTCTGCTGTCACAGCTCTGTCACCTGGGGAGATCACTTGCTCCAGTGATCTTCCCTCTTTTGCATGGGATCTGTGGAGAGGCAGCATCAGCCCATATTCCATGGCACCACATGGGTGCCCGAGCTATCCGTATACAGAGAACCAGAATGTATATCTTGGCACTGTCTGCAAGTGCAAAAGTTATTTTTATCCTATTTCACTTCTCAAGGCTCTAAAAATTGTTACCTAGGAGCTTCTGGGACTGAGCTGTTCATTCAGTGTTAAATCAGTCAGGAGGTACAGGAGGTTCAATGAAAAGCTGTGCTTAGGAGGACAGTTAAGGAGAATGTGTTCCCTCCTTATTGAGAGATCTGAGACTGTAGAATTTAGCACCTCATTTGGGGTATTTTAGCATGCAATGCACATGTGAGATCTGGTAAGTATGTACTGGGCACCCAAGAAGTTTTACATGCCTCTCACAGTTCCAGGGTTGCTGGAAGATGCAAAATTACCTATGTGAACTCCGAATCTGTAACACCTTCCCGAGAGCGGTGCCTTTGTTAATTAGGATCATACTCCCTCAGAATCTAATCACTGGGGCATGACAGGTAATGCAGCAGTAGCTCCAAAGAACGCTACCAGAAAGGGAGACGAAAGCATCACACATTTGCTCCGTAAGTACCTCTGTTCGTTCCTGCTCCTTACTCTGTTCCTCTGGATCTGACTTAACATCGGGAGCCGCAAGTTTTTCTCTGTCGAGTTCCTGTTCCTGCTGCACGCCCCTCTGCTTTTGCCTCGCTATGGAAATCCAGGCTGGCTCTGCGGGGGTGTTGGAATCTCTTCCGGAGTCTCCAGCAGCCATGGGGGAAGGCACGCTTCTCTCTGTCGACAGATCATTTACGTATGTGGTTATACGAGGGAGAGTTGTAATTAACTGCAGCTCACACTTGCTCAATATGCTGATTGGTCCCCAGGCATGCGACTGGCCTGGGTAAATAGGAATTCTGCTTCGCCTGGTCTCCAGAGAGCAATCCTCCTGTGCTCGCTGTTTTAAGGTACTGTTCTACTGCTGAGAAACGCTTTGCACGTTTGCTGGAGTCGCAGTGTCACTGTCCTCGTGCAAGGGAGATGCAGAAACGTGAATCAAGCTTCACTATTCACAGAATGACGGCATTTCTCTGGGTGGAAAAGACCAGTAAGATGCTCGAGTCCAACCGTTAACCCAGCACTGCCAAGTCCATCCCTGCACCGTGTCCCTAAGCGCCACAGCTACATCTCTTACATACCTCCAGGGATGGTGACTCCACCACTTCCCTGGGCAGCCTGTTCCAGTGCCTGACAACCCTTTCAGGGAAAGAATTTTTCCTGATATCCAATCTGAACCTTCCCTGGTGCAACTTGAGGCCGTTTCCTCTTGTCCTATTCTACCCATTTGCCAAGTTCTCCTCTTCTGTTCCCTCCTGCCGTCTGCTTCGTGCCCCCTTACAGACAAGCAGCAGTCCATACAAAGCTGGATAGGGCTGGATGGCGGTGTTGCAAAGGCAACTCCCTCCCCGCCGGTGCTGCCCTCGGTTCCTGCTCACCCTGGGCGGCAGCCGATGCCTTAACCTGGTTCCTGCCCTCCTCCCCCCCTTTAGGAGCAGGGTCCCTCGCAAAGCCCCTCGCTGCCTGCAGGAGTTGTGCTGAGCACAAGGGTCTCTGAGGAAGTGAAATACCCTCAACTCAAATATTCTGTAAAGGGAAATCCTGTCCGTACACTGAGCAGACCTGGATCAAGAGAAGAGCCTCAGCTCCTCTGTTGGCTCCAGCCCCCAGGTTCTTCACTTCTTCGTTGGCCCATACTGCACCCAAAATTCAGTTTTCCAACTGATGTGGAGCCTCTGTCTGGTTTAAGAGAGGAAGAAGAACAGTACTAACACTCTTAGAGCCATGCTAGAGCCGTAAAGAAGGACAATTTAACCTTTCCCAGCCGTTTCTGGCCACTAATGTACCCAAATTTACAGGAGGCTCTTCCAGAGCAGAAGTTAAGCTCCTCATCCTCAGATCACGCATGGTCCTGCCCCTAGGAAAAGCTCGTTACCTCGTCGGCATCCTGTTCAGGGGCCCAGGAGGAGGCAGACCCAGCCAGGACGCATTACCGCCTCAGAATCCCCCGGGGCTCAGCTGCTGTGCTGGCGTAGAGCTGGGCCACCCAGCCACAGGACCCTCTGGAGCTGTCAGGCGCGTTTCCAAGGGCTACCGACTAATTTAGAGGAACATGGTCCCAATCAGCAAAGCAGGCAAATGTCTCTGAAGGCATGTTTGCGATGCCTCACAAAGGCAGAGGAGATGAAAGGGATGACGCTCTCTCAAGAGCTGGAGTCTGCGAACTCAGGCATGTTATGAAAGCCCACAGACCTTCTTTGCTCAGGGATTTTCTCAAGTCAGTGCTGCACCTCACCAGAGACAGTCCAGTTATTTGAGCAAGAAAACACTGTAAAGCCTGTGTCAGCTGCAAACCACAAAAAGGGAAAGGACAAGTTGTGCTTCAAGGCCCAAGCAAGATGTTTTGCCAGCTGATGCCTGCACTTCCCTTCACATTCGCCTCATGTGGTCTCACTGGGAAACCTCTGAAAGAAACAAGGCGGGAAGGCCAGCTGTGCGAATGCAGCACAGACAAAGCAGGGCCCTTGGATGCTGGATGAGCTTCCTTCCCTCCTGCGTGGCAACCTACTTCAGTTCTCTGCATCCTACCTACGCCCCGTCTTCCTGTGCCAACGGCTGTTTCCCCCACAGTCTTCGTCCCTTCTCTTCACCAGCTGCCCTCACTTCATTTTGTCTCATTTTACAAGACGACAGAGAACGAGGCTGGGACAGATCTCAGGATGTCACCTGGTCTGTCCCTCAGCTGCAAGGCAAGGTCAGCTGCAAGATTTCACATGAACTGTTTCCTGACAAACATGTGTCTAACCTGGTCTTGAAGCCCTTCAAAATGGGACAGAACTCCGTCTCCCTGGACAACCTATCCTATGGCTTGGCTGTTCTTTTTCTACTCGATTTTCTTCCCCTTGGGCAAGTTAAATCTTCCTTGTTCTAGTTTGAACCATTAACAACTTCTCCAAAACACTAGGGTTAGGGTTAGGGACACGAGCAGGTTACTCATAGCCTCCTTGCAGTGGCCTTTTATGTGTTTGAAGACTTAGACCATGTTTTCCCTATTTTTTTACTTTTCTGATTGGTCATACTCTCTAGATCACTCTTGCTTTTTGTGGGAATTGTCCTAATTTGGTCCAAATCTTCAAAATACAGTGCTCAAAACTGACAGATAGCACTTGAGTGAAATGGTGCTACATCGGGTGAAGGGGAAGGACGCCCCTGCTTCACCTGAGATGGTTATTCCTGTTTTGCATTTGAGGTCCAGATCGTGATCCTTCTGCTCTTCCATTCCCCATCTATATCTGTGCACCACGTTATTTTTGCACACATAACAGAACTTTCTACTTGTCCGTAATGATCTTTTCAGACATTGTTTCTACTTTCTCAAAGTAACTCCGATTTCTGTTCCTGTCCCCTCGTGTGCCCACAGGCTTTCCAGCTCGCTAACACCTGCGAACGTAACAAGCACAGATTTAGTTCTGTCACCCATGTCCTTAAATACACGGAACAGTGTCAGACCAAAGATGGCCACCATCTAATACAACAGTGAATCGTTAGCTGGCACACTCAGTAGCTTTGCATCAACACAATGAATAGCTTCACCAAGACTCTATTTATAGGAATGTCCTGATATTTATAGGAATGCCCTACGATACTGGTCATCATTTGATTGCTCTTGACCAAGTCATGTTGGTTGGAACTTACACCTACATTTTCTTGTAGACATATAGAAATCGCTCAATTACTCCTTTCAGTATTTCACATTAAGTGATATATAACACCCTCTCTCCCTTCTCCATCTCACCTCCCTTTTCAAGATGTGCCACCTTCTGGAACCTTCCCTTATCTTCTGCAGTTTGTCAAGACAACCACTGCAGCTCAAGGACTGCAAACCCATCTTCTCTGAGCATCTTCGGACAAACGGCTTTAGGAGCTTCCGCAGTAAACCCACACAGCTGAATGGCTGTGATGTCTGCTAATGCCTCTGCCATCACATTCCCTCCTCTGCTTGCAGGCCATGCCCTGGAACCCACCAGCACCTTTTTAGGTCGTCAGCAATTTGGGCAGGACCTGTTGGTGCCTGGCCCAGTACAGCCAGGTGCCACGCTTCACCAGTTTCTGAAGTGGTACTGCGATATACAGATCTGCCACCAGTGAAGGTGGTGGGGATGTCTAGTGCTCCTCTGAGGTGAGGATGCCTCAATACATAAAAATGTCGCTTTTCACTTCAGTTACTGCCACCTAAAACAGACAACTCGTTTCCTAGCATCCTGTAATGAACACCCACCCAACAGTTATGCTCAGTGTTATGCAGAAGTTTCCCCACTGCAGCCTCCCTGTGCCCTGCTGGACTTATCCAGTAAACCCATCCCATCAAACATGCCCTTTCCCGCCGTGTACAGGCCTATTCTCAGCCCAGAGAAGATGGGGCTTCTCCGACCGTACAGCTACAGACACACCACCACGTGCATCCTTTTCCACCACCTTTTAACCTTTCTTCGCTGCCTGTAATGACTCACAGACACCACTATCTTTACCCTGAAGGTCTTTTTCAATCCACCCACCAGCTTTCCCATGACACTGGGAAACTGGCTTCTGCCTTGACACTCCGAGTGATGTACTTCATAATCCCTGGGATTCAAAATCACCCTTTGTGCTTTGTCCCATTTCCCGTCACACCGCGGGAACTTTCTGTAAACACCAACTGAACCGCACTTTGTTCCTCCTCTGCTCCCACCACACGATCAACAGTGACGAGTGACTGCTACACCCAGGCTCTATGTACCACACTACGTGTAAGGGTCTCATCCCTACCTGTGCTCCTGTTTCTCTGTCATCCTAGAGGAGTTAAGAGTCATCTTGAGTCATCTCTCTGTTATTCTGATGTGCATTGCCTGGCACAACAGGGTTCCCAGCCCCGCAGCGATACGGTTGGAGGCCGCGGTTACAACAGCATTTTTCATAAGGCAGATGCTCTAACAAGGCATCAAGCGCTTCTGCTCCTCAGACAATTCTCCCCGACCAGACGCCAGACATCCTAGTCACGCCAAGTAGAAGGCAGCCGAATTAGAGCCAAGTACCATCCCGTAAGAGACGCTATCAGAATGCCCCCGTGACGGTAGGGAACAAAAGCTCTTTATCATCATCTTTAAAGATTTGATATGTATCTGTGCGGGCCTGACTGAGGACAGCAGAGCAGTATCACCTACAGAGGATCAAGAGCTAACCTGCTTCTGGGAAGGGCTTGCTTGTTTCTCTAAGCAATTACATTCTGCCCTTGTTCCTGTGAGAGCCCTTGCTGCAGAAAGCCAGGCAGGCACGCAAGGCAGGGGATGCTTTCTCTTCAGCAAAAAACCATCAGATGCAGCCCGTGAAGGATTTGCTACCTCATCTGTCAGCCAGAATTACTGTAAGGGGTAGAAGAGGCATATTCACTACTTGTTATCTTCCCCATTGCCCAGAGGTCTTTTACATCCTCCCACCTCCAACTAGAGAAGGTTTCTTGGCGCACTGTTGTTCCAGCCAGAAGGATGAAAGGTGGTGAAGTAATCCATGAGATAGTAGGGTGAAGTCAGTTGGCAGTTTAAGGTGATCTGAGACTCTCCTTTGAAGCTCCTGGTACTCTGAGGGCAACCAAGAGGCCAAAAGCTTTCTCGAGAAGCAACTCCTCACAGAGAAGTGCTGGTTGCACATCTTCCTCAGTTCAGTGACTGCCTGATCACTTTGAACAAGCCCTCTCTATCTTATCTCATCTGGTCACGAGGTAGACCGTGCGCTTTTACAGTTCACCACGCAGCAAAGCACAGCGTTTAAAGAACCAGATAGCCAGAGTGGAACCAAAAAGCACAACCTAATTCCTGTTTCTGCTGCACGTCATGCGCACAGCAGCTAGCACAACAGTCCCCAGCTGGTAAATGCCACTTCTGGGGCGATAACGCGGTATGAAACGCGAGCAGCGGCATCTTCCGTCAGCAGCTGTGCGAGTTCGACAGGCTGCAGCATCACAAACGCCCTGTGTTTCACTTCTCCCCCAGCAGAGCAGGGCTCAGCCTCTCGCTTCAGCGTCACACTCGCAAGATTTTCTGAATAAAACTAAAATCTGAATCATATTCTTCAGTTCTTATTACAACATGTTATTTTAAACAATATGCTATTCAACCCACTACTCAACAACTTCCTAAGCTAATAAAGGATATTGCTGGCAGCGATTTGTCTCTCATTTGCTCAATTTTAACCTCGTGACTGCATCTTTCCCTGGCTTCCTGGGAGTTGGCTTGGGCTGAGGCTTTTGGAAAGACGAGCAGCGCCTTCTTCCCCTCAGGATAAGTCACCGACAATAGGAAGATACCAGGTCAGAACCTGTCAAGCCGCTCTGCGCGTAATGTCACTACGTATTACAACCAGCATTTGAAGTTCACTGCCAAGGCCTTCTGCTGCACCTGCAACCTCTCCCAGGCGCTGCTGGAGCCCTCCCTTCAGCTCGTGCCCACAGCCACCAAACACACACAGACAGTCCCAAGACCAGCCGCTCCCTCTGCGTTCTTCACCGTTTCCGCAGCTTCCAGACCGACCACCGAAGGGGACCCTGAAGCCCAATGAACCACAGCTCCATGCCCTCCTGTAGATCGGCATCCCCTGAGCTCTCCTCCGCTGGGTCTGACAGCAGCAGAGTTGGCAGCCTTGGCAGTCCCCAAGGGGGAAATCCCCCTCCTGCAGCCCCATTAAACACAGGTATCTGTATCCTTCAGTATTTTACTACAGCACGCTTTTTTTTTCCCACCCATCGGACTAAAGCTCAAATCTTATAGATGAAATTTCTTCTGCCTGAGTGTTGCAGAAATGAATGTGTGCACTGCTCATTGATACTGGGATATCATCCCTTAATGTGTGTCAGGCTGGCTGTGTGAACAATGAGATGAAGATAAAACATTAATCTTTATGTACAAAAGGAGATCTATGATTGACTTGTTATTGTGCATTGGTTTATACACACACAAAGCGAAACACATACCTATTTCTGTCTATTGACAGACAGATACTCGGTGTATTCACATGTATCTGCGGGGGGGGTGGTGCTGCTGACAGGGATAACCGCAGCAAAGACATATTTAAACGTTACCCTGAGATTTAGGGATTCACTGAATCACAGAGTGGTTTAGGCTGGAAAGAACCTTAAAGAATGATCCATTTATTTATTTATTAAGAGATGGCCTCAGGTATCGTCCCCGTTTTCTTTAGATCTAAGCGCCTTGGCGTGCACACCATACAGCGGGGGCCCTTCGTGACATTCAAATCTCACACCTGGAAACGAGCACCGTAGGCCTGCAGGGACCGCAGAGCGTGGCTGCTCTCGCCGCACGTCTGTGCAGGCAGAGGGTCAGGGGCGGAATATTACGGCCTTTTGAGAGCCGGACCCCTAACAGCAAGCAAAACCTAACTCACGGATTGCCCGCGGATTGTAAAAGCAAACATACCCAAAGCTAATCCAAACAACTCCACAGAGGGAGATCTGCCCTCCCTTTATACAGTAGTGCTCGTGCATGCGTAGGTAACTCCGCGCCGATGTACCTCTGCTCCTGTATAAACCACTGGGTCTTTGAAGAGGGGCTTTACAAACGCGTACGGCACTTAGTGACCATGGCCTACATACTTCCCTTTGTTTATTAAAGCGCTCTGTGCATCTGGGTACACACCCAATTCCTTAATTTCAGACAAAGCTATTCTAAAAGATTTGGCTAAGTGTTTGTGACGTTTCTTTCTTCTCTAAGCTGCTCGGTGAGGGATTTGACTTTGGGTTAGATCTATACCACCTTTGCCAGGAGAGGCTTTTAGACACAAGAAACCGCTATGTTTGCATCGAAGTCTATGCTGGAAAACAGCCACACTGCGAAACCGAAAAAGCAACTTCTTTTGTGGGAAAAAAACAGACAGCTTGCTTTTCAGCTGTAGCCAGGACAGCACTAAAGCAATGCCTTTTTTAATGTTTCTTGTCATTTCAGAGCCTGCATTTGCCAGGCAATACACACCAATTTCATTCACCGTTCAGCACCCCACCCCAAGTTCCTTTTCTCTGTTAGGCCACGTCTCCCCACTACAGCTCCTCGGCCGCTGGTTTTTATATATCCCAATATGGACATTCACACAGGTATCGCTTACGCTTTCTTCCTGGAAATAATCCGTTAGCGTGCGCTATTTGCTTCTGCCCTTTGTGGGATTCATGTAAACAACACAGCTCAACCTCTTAATCCTCGCAAAGACTTGTGCCTTTAGCTCCAGAAGCTCCAAAAAGACTCCTCCTGGGGTGACTAATTTCGCACCACCGTTAAAAACCCACCTTGCCACCCGACAGAGGCCAAGCAACCCCCTGCTGGTTCCTGGAAACACTCTGGAACACTTAACCCCGGGGTGATAAGCCAGCATCCCACCAGCCCTCCCGTTGCCTGTGGTACCAGGAATGCTGAAAAGCTAAAAATTGAACTGAATGAACCACACTGCTCCTGCTCACCCCGTGCCACAGCAAACTGACTTTTTCGAGATGAGCGTACGTGAGAATGGGACTGCACCCCCTCACATCACCATTTCCCAGCTCGCCTTCTCGTTCAGCCCAGGGATTTCCTAAATGCGCAATGGGAAGAAACGCCCTGGCAGCATAAAGTGCCTCCCGACGGTGACCACAGCTCTTCAGAAGAGCTGATGAACCCAAGGGCTTGGAGAGGGATGAGTGGCAGCATTAAGGGTGACCGGACAAAGAGAAAGTGGGTTTGCCAGCAGATCGGGATGCCAGAGATAGCTGGTAAACCACACAATCCCCGCTGATCTCGCTTCCCGGATTTCTGCTGCTTGCAGTTGCAAAGATGCGCTCCCGGCTCACTGGTCTGAGGCAAATGTTTCAAAGAGCTTTTAATGACGCTGGGGCAGGGGTACCGCCCCGCTAAGCCCTCACTGCGTCCCAAGGCTCTCCTATGTCTTGGAAAGGGGCATCGCTTCTGGGGCCACAGTGTAAATCCCCCCCACCGAGGCTGGTGTGGTGCCAGGGCGACAGAGGAGGTGGGCACACCTCGTTTCACCTTCAGGTGTCCGGCTCAGGCCGACGGGGTAACTCAGCACAGGCAGGTGCTTGGCCAGATCCAGATGTCTAAGGAGAAGGGTCTGCAGCAGCGTAGGAAGGACGTCGGGTTGATTTGGAGGGGACCGCTTTGTATTTAGAATTACACTATTGCTGAGTCCTGGCACGTCCATGTATCAGAACCCCTTACCAAGCGACTCAACGCTGGAAATACATGGAAAACTGTGGCAGCTTTGCTTAATAAGATTAGTGGGGCAGTAGGTAGGGAAGAAGACTAATTACTCTCCCAGACCAGTCTGAACCACTGTGTTAAACAACCGTCCAGAACAGGGCTCCTCAACCTGCAGCCCAAGATTCAAATTCCAGGTGAGCGCATCCCTGCCAGGGCGGCC
The DNA here is from genome assembly GCF_000690775.1 of Eurypyga helias. NCBI lineage: Eukaryota > Metazoa > Chordata > Aves > Eurypygiformes > Eurypygidae > Eurypyga > Eurypyga helias. The sequence goes on along the minus strand of NW_010245592.1, from coordinate 53,196 downwards.
GGGACATGGTGCTCACCCCCAGATTTTATTTTGCAGAGGACATTCCTGATCCTGGGGCAGGGAGTTCCCTTCGCCTCAGGGCTGAGGAGCAGAGGAGAAGCCTGGAGGAGAAATGTGCTCCCCAGTTTCGTTTCTTTCCCTTCTCCCTCCTCCAGCCCTGCTCCCGCTGCAGGCACCCTGGGACTCGGCAAGAGGGAAGGGATAAAAGGCTGTGTGCAGGAGCGCTGGTACCCCTGCCGTTTTCCCCTCCACAACCCTAGTTGGCAGATCAACCTAGACCAACCTACCGTGCTAGGTCTCCTCGCTTGTTCCCGGTACGACCCCCCACTCCCAAAATCTCAATCGATCAGAGATTTGGGCATCACTACAAACAATCAACCACTCCTCAGCGCAGGGCAGCGGGGAAGATGCCTTTTCAGGAGCGCTGGGATTGTACGAAGGGAGAGCGCCTTGCCTGCGGGGTGCTGGGAGGCGCTGGCTGGACGGCCATGGGAGCCTCATCCAGCCATGGAGGCAATGAATCCCCTCTTTTACGGCTGCTGGAAAAGCAGGAAGCTGAAGATGTGGCCAGACCCCTGCAAGATCATCTGTGTCACTGCAGCAGGTGACACCTGGATCAGCTGTGGCTCAGGACATCAGCTGACTCTGGGGCCAGGAAGAGGCTTGTGTCACCCTACAGCCCAAGTGGCTTGCTGTGCCCTGAGGTCTTCTTTCGGCTTTGTGTTCCCCCACTGGAAGCTCAGAGACTGGCCCCAACTGGAGAAGAGCTGCCATGGAGGGGAGCTCTGCAATGGCACAAAGAATCTTTTCATCTGCTTGGCCAGCCTCTCCTCCTCGCATTCTTAACATCGAACTCGTGACCAGACACATTCAGGGCAGGGAGAAAGTTCTTCCCACATATCAGAAGACCTAAAGATTATTTTCCCCCCAGTTAGGCTGTTCTCTGAAGCGAAGAGCAGAGGTCTCCCGCTCAAATTGCTTGAGCGCACTTCACCGAACTTGTTTACTGCCCTTGCAAAGACCTCAGAGAGTGGTGCCACTTCCAGCCTTTTCTGTTCTCTGCCTGTAGCCTGCAAAGTATTAGTCTCCAGAGGACTGGTTTGGTTTTTTTTTTAAACTCTAACCCAATTATACAATGCAGACAACAGGGTGAAATTTAACAATCTGCCACAGATGCGATCTTACAGTCTCTCCTGGCTTTAAACTCCAGGAAGCTGCAGGGAAGTTAAATCTTGTTTTTAAACAAGGAATGAGTAATGATAAAGATGGATAAATGAATAAGCAAAGCTCACAGGAGACAATGAATAAATGGCGTGTTGAGCATCCCAGGCACTTCCTAGTATTTCTGCCTCAATGCTATGGTGAAAAAGACAGTCTGGAGGTCTGATTCACTCAGCCGACGCAGGGCACTCCACTTAATACGAGCTCCTGGCTTTTGAACTGCCATGCAGCAGCTCGAAACGGGGATGCTCAGTGGCTTGACATTTCTGTTTCACAATACTTGCTAACGCACTTCATTTTTTGAGTGTCATTTTGAACATCCTTTAAACAATACCCTGAAATGCAAAAAATCACAGGCAAAAATATCTTATTCTGTCCGTTGCTTCTTCTCTGCTTTTCCCTGAAAAGATTATCAGCAAGGGAGAACGAGGGGGCCACACCAGTGAGGCAGAGCCGTGGGCTCACGCTCACCAGCGTTGTGATTGACGTGACAGGGCTGCCTCACGCTCTCTTGCAGGTGAGGTCATCCCTCACCAGTTAAGATAATTTATAAAGTAGCTGGAGTCTTACCGGGCAATGTACAAGGACCTGACTTTTTCTCCAAGTCTCTATCTTCATTTCTGGATTCAGGAGAGTGAAGAGCTTTGTCCTGCTTCTCCTTATTTGCTGCAGTATTTGCAACGGTTATGTTTTGCAAGGCTGGCTTTTTAGGCAATGGAGGTTTGCTACTAAGCTGTTCAGAGGACTTCGCTTTGGGTTTGGTCTTTTCATTTAAAGATTCACCAATATTTGTACCAGCTGTTTTTTTGATCTGGGCCTTATCACCTTTTAGAAAGGAAGCCAACCCCTCGTTTTCTAAATTAAGCTCCGCACTGTATCTTTTAAACCCTTTTGATTCTGGTGACGAGTTGTCTCTGTATTTCAGGGAGAGTGAGGTGGATCTAAGTTTCACTTGAAAAGGACTCTTATCTTCACAGCTTGGCTGATTCTGAGATACCACCAAAGAATCGCTTGGCACCGACACCGCATCAACCGGCGGAGAAACGCAGCCAGGCAGAAGTTCTGTAGGTTGGCCTGTGTTCTCAGCGTCGGACCACAGCAGCAAAGTCTGCTTTTTGTTGCTACTTTTTTCCCCCTCCAGGTCTGATCCCTTCTGCAAGTCTTCTTTCCACTTCTCATTTCTCAAGGACACCTTTGCTTTGGACAGGAAGAAGCCAGTATTTAATGGGCTTTCCAACTCTGATCTTTCTGGGAAGTGTAGGCTTCTGGTCCTTGGTCTCTCTTGTGCGGAGGAGACAGAAAACTTTCTCGGGGCACCGAGTTCATTGGCTGCTTTTTCAGCTTTCTTGGCCAGAAGTTCCTCCTTGTGGATCTGTGACTGACCATGCTCCTTACCAGAAGCAGCCGCCCCTTGCACAGTCTTTGTTTTCTCTAGAGAGCAGGAAGCGGATGATCCCATCCACATTGAGGAAGCAGGATGTGAAACGTGGAATGAGTCCATGGGCTGGAAAGGACCTACGGAAAACTGCTTGGTAGGCTCTGACGATAGAGCAACACCTTTCTTTGCCTCTTTATTACAGGGCGTTTCCACGGGTATCTGATCATCCTGCTGTATATTTACTTCTGACCCTTCCAAGCAAACAGTACTACCCTTACTATTGGAACGATCTTCTTCGGATGGTCTTTTAGTTACTGAAAACAGAGTAGGAAGCTCCTTATTTTCTTGACTTAAAATATTGATTGACACATCACTCACATCCCCAGACACCAGGACCGGTGTTTCCGAGGAATCTTTGTGCTGTGGTACCTCACTGTCTGGGCTGGAGTAGGAAGAAGTTGTGGAGTCTTTGCCTTCTAACACCCACGAGGACTCGGACTTTACACAGGTTGTTTCCGGAGTCAGCTGGCAGCCCTCTGGCTTATTCTCTGGTAGCAGGGCTTCCTGTAGAACAACAGACTCTGAAGTAGGCTGAGTCATCGCTGGTCTCAAAGCAGGGGGAAGGTCCTCAGGCGTTCTGGGCTTCAGCCAGGAAGCCACATCCTGTGCTGCAGCTGTGCCACATGGCAGTTCTTGATCTCTGGGTTTGAATACAGCATCTGGCAAGTCTGTCTGCATCTCCTTTTCATCCTCCTCCTCTTCTTCTTCTGGGGTAGAACTCAAATCTGTCAGAGATTCAGATTGGGTCCTCTGCAAGAAAGAAATTCAGAAAGCTCCATCACCACAAACAGATTTACTTTTTTTCTTATCCATCATTGCATTTACAACCAAGATCTTCGAGAGGAAGGCAATACTTGCCTCCAATGCTGAGCTCGCTCTTTTCTTAACCTACATACTGGATGCTTTTTGATCTAAGCAGATCCTGGAATAATGTGTTTAACCAATATCAAAGCAGTCAGCGACACTTCCTTCTGCACAGCTAGTGCTTTCACGCCTTTGTAGATGGGAAGTTCCTCAAAACAATGGCCGTTGGACTGTCCTTGGCACTGGATTCCCCAGAGCATACTGGATATGTTGTGTTGCTCTTGGGCAAAAAGCAGCACTTGAAAGAGAAAAATCAGTCCCTTTGTATATTGCTGCTGCATACTAGCATTAAAAATAAACCAACCCATTCTTGCATGACTCAAAGAGGGAAGGGTACGTAGAAGGAAGAGCAAAAACCTCACAAGTCCATCTGGTTATGGCACCCTGTGCCAGCTGAGTATCTACCCCCATATGGCAGTCTTCTGCCTAATCCCACTGCCATACAGCCTTGCAGCCTTGCCTCTTTTGTGTAAAAGCTGTCTTTTTCTTTCACTTTCTGTGAGGTCTTGGGATTAAGCTTCAGGTAAGGACTGGATAAACACATACGATGATTTGAAAGGCACATTATTAAGCTGCTGACTATGCCCTTTCATATGGTGCCTGTACCAGCTCACTGATTCACTCCAGTTTCTTGTGTAAATATGTATTTTGGATGTAGGCCCTAATTCTAAGAACACAAAACTTGCACTCTGAAGGTACTTTTAGGGTTCTTCCAACTTCTTGTTTTACAAGTCCAATTGCAGAGACAGAGCTGCAATGCCGCCTGCATTCACAATCCGTATCCGTGGGAACATAAAAGCAGAGGGCATCAGCCAGCCCGGAGCAAGGTGCACAGGCAGAGTCAGGCAGGAAAACAACAGAACCGGTATTAACAGGAGGTGGGAACACTCTCCATGGGAAACCAGATGGGCTCAGTCACCTGGCAGTTTATAGGCAGATTGGACAAAACGAATGTATTTCGGTAACAATGACACAACGGAAGAGGAGTTTTGATCAGTGAGTTATTGCTTTACATGCTTTTCTAAATAACCGGCCTCAGCACTGTGTTCCTCACATCCGTGCTCTGCCCAGCTCAAAGCTCACTCATTTTACATTTTGAAAAACACAGAATTTCAGCTAAGTAATATTTAGAGACAGAGAGAATAATATTACTATATTAAGCAAGCCAATTTAATGGCTTTAATGTATTTAACACATTGAAAGAAACCACAAGCAGTAAAGTGCAAATACTGTAGTAAGAGCTGCAGATTTTAGTTCTAAAAAGAAAAAAAGAAAGATTAAGCTGTGCCCTTCATGAGAGATGACAAAGAATCAGATAAATGTTGTTTTAAAAGGATGGTTTAAAAAATATTTTTTTAGTAGTATATACTTTTTAATAGTGGGGTTTTTTGATAGGATACACTTTTTTTTCCCTATCCTGTGGAGTCTCTTTAGAGCACAGGAACGTTTACAGGTTTTGGGGTAGGGAGTGGGCTGAATTCAGAACAATCCTGATGTACAGAATTTGGCTCCTATTAATAGGTCACAACTTATTCTTTCTGTAGTTTTTGAAAATATAAGCCCAATTCTATTTGGAAAGTTAAAAGAGCTCCTCCATCAATATTCTCTCACAGACTCAAGATTTTACAGGATCTTTCAGACTACGAAAAGTACATAAAAGTTGATCATAACGTTAAAAAATAAAAAAAGGTAAGAAATGAAGCGGTCAGCCCCAACTTCTGCATCACAAACAAGACACTAAATTGTTCTGCATGGTAAATTTAAGAAGAAATTATTACCTAAACTGCTGCATCAAGCGTTAACAAGTAATCTCATGATATTTAATCTGTTCCTAGTGTCTACTCCAGATACACAGCCTCACCAAATAACAGCTATTAAAACCCAACAAAACATCCATGCCACAATCTGACTTTTCTTATTGTATCTGAGTTTGAAATACAAAGGCCAAATACAGAGAACTTCCTGGCATTGTGTCCAAGGTGACACTTTATTTTCACAATTACCTGAGAAAATCTTCTCATTTTACTGGATCTCTGGTTCCGGGGTTTTATTAAAAGCTTGTGTTTAGCTGCAGAGTTATCCAAGCAAGAGGAAAGCTCGGGTGGAGTCTCAAAATTGGCTGCAGGCGAGATGGTACTGTCAGGTATCTGGGGAGCTACAGTTTTAGCACCTCCATGCCTAGGGAACAGCTGACCGTCTGTAGAGCCAGATCTAGAAGAAGGACTCAACGTAACCTGAAAAAAAGAAATTCCCCAAAGAGTGAATCAAACAAAGAAACATGAAAAGGCCATGTTTATTGGCATTTTAAGGTTGCCTCTTTTTTATTTCTGACGTCTCTTTAAAATACATTGCACTTCCTAACGTTGCACGTGGAGTACTGGTGTGAGCAATGCTGCATTTTTAGCTGCTTGAGCATTTACTGTCCAGAGGTAAGGACCAAGCCACATGAACTAGAAGATCCAAGGCACACAAATACACGGCCAGCGTGTTTTAGAAGACAGATTTATGCAGGCTACTCACTTACAGAACCTACAGGGCCAGGTTCTTTTCTGGATCAGCCCTCCAGCATCTGTGTCTAGGTCCCTACCCACAGTGACACTGTGTTGGAGCATCTCTACCTTCCTACTTCATCAGATCCATTCCAACTACCAAAGCCCTCCTAATGACAAAAGAATCCAACTTGTGGCACTGACACTTAAGTCAGCTTGCGTTTTCTCCTCATGTATCTACAGCTGCATATCACTTAGGCAGTTTAGCTGAAATGTAAAATTTCATTTGTAGACTATTCTGGGGAAGGAAATGATGCAAAATTCCTACTAGGGGCCAATAACCAGTCCAGAAACAACCCCTGAATGGTCCAAGGAGCACAGTACTTTCACAAAGCTGGAATCCAGTTTGCCTGTGCGCTTCACCAAAAACAACCCTAGTCCTGGGGCTGATGCGAAAAGGAGACTGAAAATTTTATGAAAAGTGATGCTAAAAAGGGTTCTTCCTTTCCCTTGGATTCAGCTTTTGCAAATAGGCAAAAGGGTATTTCCAAACTATCTGTCATGGCAATAGCATGAGCTCTGTCAACTTGTGACAGCACTCCCTTTGTAGGCTTGAAATTCCGGTTCGTTTCATTAGAGGAGCTTTCCTCCTTTGTCAAGCTTTCTTCTGTGGGCTTTCTTCTTCCCTCTTCTTTTCTTCTTCTTTCTTTTTCCTCTGGAAGTGGTACTTTTACTGAGGGGGCTGGATGGGAGAAGGGGAGAGCAGGATAGTGGTCGTTTCGTTTAGGGAGGGAAAAAGCATCTGCATTTTCTGCAAGCAGAAGTCTGCATTATGCACTGCAGCCAAAAGATGCTCTGTAGTGCAGCGAGGGCCTGCTACAGCTTCCTCAGCATCCAGGGGAAAACTCCCATTGATTTTAGCGGAGGCTGGATCCACAGCTTCCGATCATGCTTTCTATTTAAGAAAAGAGTAGCTCAGCCATGCTGAATAATGGATGCTCTCATTAATTTTCACTCTACAATATCTGCAGTCTAGTACTCAAACATGACTAACGTACAACAAACGACACGTGGCTGCATTATACATTAGTACCTAACAGTGAATACATTGACATTTCATTTTGTGATCAGGATGCAGCAGCGCATGTTCTCTTTCAAGGCACGTCATTATTTGCCTGACTTTCTTCTGGCTTCTGCTTTTCCTCGAGAACTTTGCGTGTCTTCTCCTTGGCAGAGCTCAGGGTTGGCCACCGTGCTGGAAAATCAGGAATCTGGTTTGTTACTTAAATTTCAGCAGCCCAAGTGAAAATGCCAGCTCCAAGCCGGCTGCAGAAGTTGCCTGTCCCACAAAGGCTGGCTCTGGCGAAGCCTGCTAGAGGAGGGGATGGCTCCAAACCTCATGTGCACGTGGCTTGGTTGTCCTTCAGCTGGTCGTGCTGGGTGGCACAAAGTGGGGGGCCATAGGGAGCTCCATCCCCAAAGCCCGGCTGGGACAGTCGCCATCCCTTTCTCCCTTCTTTGATCCAGGAAAGCTTCCAAGACGCAGCAAGGTGTCACTGCTGCCCAAAACCTCAGGGCTGCGTTGTGCAAAACTCCTCAGCCCTGTGAACTGCTCTCCTCCGGCTCCTGGGAGCAGGCCTAGTCTCTCCGAAATGCCAGGCACAGACCCTGCGGTCTGGGAGGAAAACCTTCAGGTGGGGCTACTTCCTGCCTGCCCTCTGAAACTGGACTGGGATGAAGCGAGCACTGAGCTAAATGATGGGGCATGTGGAAAAAGCGGAGCAACCGCGTAGTCACCACCATGTCCCGGGAGTCGGCGAGTGAGTCAGAGGGTGATGTTAATGGAACAACGGGGAGACATAAATCCTCCTTCAGCCGACACGCACCTGGCCTGGGCAACTTTACAGTGAGCCGATACCAGTTTTCAAGAAATGCCTTCTTCGTGTGTGCTGTTGTTTTTCTTTAAAAATATTAAAATTTCACTGCATGTCAGCAGTTTTTCAAACGGCTTCATGTGGAGCCTTGTAAGTGTGGCCAGAAATCTTTGCTGAGCCCTGCTGCAGCTGGCCTCAAAATACATTTTGCATAATTACCGAGGAATAGGCAGCTCAGGGCTAGCTTCTCTCTTCCCTTTCTGCAATTCCCCTCCATCCCTCCGCCTATTTCTAGAAAACGCTTTTCCCTGTACCCCCTGTGTTGTTTCCACCATGACTCCAGCTGTGGACAACTAAAAGGGACTCTTCAGAGACTTTCAAACCCGCCCTTTAATCAGCCAGAACGGCTGGCTGCTGATTGAAGAAAGCCATCTATTTGCCTGTACTCAAGTCCTGAAAACATCACTTCAGCAAAATCCACAGCTCACGTGGCCAGAATCCGGCTGAAGGCTGAAGCTCAGACTCCTAAGCAGCAGTGTCACCCACTGTCATCAGGCAAACACGTTCTGTATCTGTGCGAGGCAACCTTCTACTTAAAGCTAGGGGCTGGACAGATTTCAGAGGATCTAGGATTTGTTCACAGCTCCTCCACAAGCTTCCTCCCTTCTCCTGTGCATGTCACCCAAGCTGTCTCCACTGCAACTTCCCGTCTTTAATAAAAAAAGGGATGCTGTTTCAGTGTCTAAATCTGGTTGGTCGTGCTTGGAGATTAAATCATGTCCGTGAAGTTTCCTAAAGGATATCAGCTATTCTAGAGGGTTTAATTAGTATCAACGGGCGATTAGTTGGCATCACAACTCTGTTGATAAATAATCACAACCCTTGTGGTAGACGGACAGGCATTTAAAAAGCACAGCAAACAGGCAGGCATGCAATTACATACATACAAGGTTGTCTTTTGCAGCAGGCGGGCAACAAAATAGTATTTATGTCTTGCATTTCTTTTAAAAACTACTACGCATAATCGCTTGGCCCTTAATGCATTTGGCAGAAGTTACCTGTTCTTCTTCTTCACTGCCTGTTCCAGCTAAACTCAAAGAGCTAAGGTGCTTGTGAGAGTCAGAGAACTGTGGGATGGAATGAGGAAGAGATTCAGTACACGATGACAAACGAGGTGGATATACTCGCGGCAACCAACTACACAAAGTGCACACAGATGCTGACAACGTAAGTTGTTTTCCTCTCTAGTCTTAAGGATTAGCAAGGACACTGCAAACATAAAGTGTAAGACATGCAGATAAAGAATGAAATAATGGGTAACAAAACTATCATTTAAAAAGAAAAAACAGTTTCAAATCCTTTAATGTTTCTTTCTCTGATGACAGCCTAGAAAGACATTACAGAAGAGAGCTCTCTTATCAGCGCATTCAAGGGAGAATACAGATTTTTCAGCCTCTTTTTTTTTTTTTATGCCTGGCAGCTCTCTGTAGTCCCTAAAAAACCCCAGCATCCCCATGCACGCGCACAAGCACATCCTCTCTTTCCTAGTTCTGCATTTTCTGGCATGATATTTATATTTTAACAGGAACTGAGATTCTAAGTAGCTGCTTACACAGAGAGCGAGCATTTTTCCCATCTGAGTAAGGTATTTCAGGCATAAAGCAGGGATACATACAGCAAACCAAATAATTTATTCTGCCTTCCACGCAGAGGTAAAGCAAGGCCCTAAATACTGATTTTTGTCAACACCAGTACTACTCACTCTTGTTGTTGTGCCTGAATGTACGTTTTCATAGAGCAAAGACATTTCTGGAGGGCTCCTGGGTAATCCATCATCTTCAGAACTGGTCCCAGCATCCTCTGTTCGCTTTGCATGAAGTCCAAATGGAGGCGGAGGTCCCAATTTCATGGTAGGCTGGAGTTTCAGCTTCAGCATGGCATAAAATACATTAGCATGTGATAGTGATGGAGGTTTCCCCGGTACATTTTTTAGCTCAGGTCAATGAGTTACCATTATTTTTAACTTCACGATGGAATGATGCAGGGCACAGGACATCTCACTTCAGACGTTCTCTTAGGGAGCCAAACCACCTATCCATTTTTCAACTATCATTTACGTAGAACGAAGATATGGTACTGCTGTCTAATTAACAAATGTGACATTTCATTTAAGCTGCAGGCAGATATGACAATAAAAAAATGTTTAACCACAAATACTATCCCCAAAAAATCAAGCCTGGACAGATATTCCACCTCTCTCATTTGAACAAAATTATGGCGTGTAAATTACCTGTAAAGCTCTAATCCGATCAGAAACGTTTTCTTGAGAAAACACTCTCAGTGGCCTTGCAGGCTCTTGCCCCGTCTCAGGGATGAAAATGCTATCATGTGACAAAGCTCTGCTTCCCATAATGCCTTTGTGCATCCTGGAATAATATAACAAATGAGTGAAAACTTACAGACTCTTTTTTTGCCAGTCCTATTAGTCTTAACTCAGGTGGTCTGTTGGCCATGGAGATAGGTGTGAGCAGCACACATCACACACGCGATTCCAGACTGGAATACAATGCAGTCATTCAGGCTAATCTAAGTAACACCTTTAAAAACCAAACAAAAATTTGCCAATGCTGTTATGTATCACGTTAACAAACTGAATCAAGGCTAAAGAGAGTTTAACCCCAGCAACTGAGTTATATCTTGCGGAAAAGCTACTGCCCCTTGGATGGAAGCCAGCAGCTGGGTGGTGGGACAGAGCTACAGGCAAGCTCGGGTCCAAAATGAAGGGATTTCACATTAATGAGCCTGTACCTGAGATGGAATAATTTCTTGCTAATGTAAGAATGTGTCTTGCAAGTGACTGACCGTTACCACAGGAAGAATTTCACTATTACCTTTACTATTACCTTTTACCATTTAAGCATGGTACAGCATTTAACACATCTCTGCCATGCAGGTCATTAAGAAAAATATTCTAAGCAATGTAGTTCACACATAGAATCATCTGCATAAATCCTTACAAGATGCTTAGAAGGTCCCGTGCCCTATATCAAGATCCCTGTGATGTTCCCTTACAAGCCTGGGAGACAAAATTTTCATAGACTCTTTGTGGGCTGGCAAGAGGAAGCAGGAGATGCTTTGTGGGGAGCTTCTCCCTTATTCTGTTTCCTACTTTTGATGCGTGTAGTGTGTAACTTCTTTTGCAAATGCTACGTGTGGGGCACAAACACCTGGTTTCCTCGTGGTACAGGAGACCCGCGGACAGCCAGCCAGGAGCTAGTAAGTCTGCGCTCACTTCTCTCAGCTCAGCTCACAGCCTGACTGAGCAAGGAGCAGAAATGTGCACACAAGGCATTTCTTCTAGGACTCCCTTCTTTTCAGTTTTTTAAATAAGAAAGAAATGAAATGGCAAAGGAGAGTACAAAATACAGAATTGTTTGGATTCATGCAACTATCAAATTAACTGAGCAGAAACTCTAGAGGAAAAAAAAAAAAAGGAACTGTGTATTTTGGGATCTTGGATGCTGCCATAGGGACATTCAGAAACATAAACAAACATGGCAGAAAGTAACATTTTCCTTGTAATGGCTGCTATAAATACATTTGATAAAACAATAGCAGGAAGAAGTTGATCTGTATTCCTCCTGCAGCAGGAAGGAAAGCCTGCTGCTTCTGCTTAATGTGTTAGAGACATTAGAAGAACAATTTATCTAAGTGAAAATGTGATCTCTGCGATGCATCCAAGGTCAGAAGGATCTACAGCAATTTGCAGAGTAAGTGCCAGTCAGGGCTGCGACGGCTGCTCAACGCACTGCATTTTATGAAGCCTGCAACAGCAGCCCGATACGCAGGGCCATTGCGTGCACACGTTTATCCCAGCGTGCTACCTTGGCTTTCTCTTTCTAGCAGATGCACACCTCCCAGATACGTAGTGGAGGTACCCTAGATGTCTCCTCAGATTATGTGTGCTTGAATTAATTTTCCTTCCTTTCAAGGAATTTCCCAGTCTTTGTCTGTCCAAACAAACATTAAGAAACAATAACTTAACAATCCTGCAAGTAACGGCATAGGAATATGGCCAAAACAACCCGAGATCGTACCTACTTGGATGTGACCTTGTTGAGCCACGCACAAGGAAGAGAAAATCTGACTACCCACGTCTTAAAAATATGTTCTCAAACAACAACACTATAACCCAGTTAGACCTTGTGCTGCCAGCCCAGAACTCCTGGGGCTTCAAGCTGGACTAATTGCCAATGCCGCAGAAGACACAAAAAAGAATTAGTTGATGATTTATTTTGGTTGGTTGGCGCTGCCTGGTGGCCACCTCGCATAATGGCGTTTTGAATGGCAGGGGGTGGCGTGCCTTTCCCGTCCCTGGGCACAGCCGCATCTCTGCCAGAGGACCGGGAGGTACAGCATCCACCAACGCAAGGGCTTGCTGTTTGGGAGGCCAAGGGGCAATTCATCCATCCAGGGACACATCTGAACATTAGACCAGGTTTCTCATGGCTACCTTTCAGCAGTGGGTAACGGTTTTGGCAATGCCTGAATGAAGACAGGACTTTTAGAGAGACAGATACAGAGGCTGGGATTCACGTGATCCAGCTCGACGTTAAGCCACAGGTACGTGCATGGGAGCTGGCCGCCCCGGCTCTCAAGAGAGAGGCACTTCTAGAGCCTAGGTGGTCTGACCAACTTCAGATGCCTCCGCGAGAACGATACGAGCTTTCTTAGCAAGGCTGAGTTCCCCCTGCTGATTCTAAGAGACAGCTGGCAACTAACTCAGATGCAGACAGATGAATCCTACATCTACAGAAGGAATAAAGGCTTCACAGCCTCTGGATCCTGCTGATTTCAGTTGCAGTCTCCCCTTTTCCCTTCCATGCTTTCAAAACCTGGTGTAAATGGTTAGGCATCTAAATTCCTTTAACAAACCTTAGGAGATATATTTTAGAGGCATAAGACAATGCTGGTAAGATACAGGCTGAGTACCTAATTCATTTTTGAAGACGGGAAGTACATTCTTTTGAAACGATAACCCAAGGGTTATTTATGATTAAATGAAAGCATTTTTCGTTATTGTTTCTTGCTGCGCCCCATCCAATTCCCTTGCAATTTGCCTTGCACAGCCATTTTAATTTGTGCTTTCCTGAAAAAGCCAACTGTTTGAGAATGCAGCATTCTGAACAAGAGGAGGAGGCAATTTTGAGGTGTCTTTAATCTATAAACATGGTAGCAGTTCTGTATTTGTTTACCAGCCACAGCGCAAAGACTTACTCGGGTTCGTCTTCAGAATCATAATTAACGTACATGCCGTGTGAGGCTGCGACATCGCTCGTTGACTGGAATAGCTTCAGACTGCTGCTCCCAGAAGAAGATGTTTCTTTCCTTTTCTTTTTACCAAAAAATTTTTTGAAAGATTTGAACTTTGATTTTTTCTTTCCTAAGTGAAGAAACATAAAGAAGATGTAAACCAGCAGCATTTGCAAGTTTTTGGAACAATACTAAATCCCTTCTAATTTCCTTTTAAGTGCATTTTTTTCCTGGAAGAGGCAATACATTCCACTCTTGCATTAATGTCTTTCAAGACTATACCGATAGCATGAAATTACTATTATCTCGGAGAATGGATTGCAATGTTTATGACACATAAGAAATAACCTACAGTGTAGGATATTTCCTAATAGAGTTTCTGCTTGCCTCTTGAGATAATTAGGCTGTGAAGAAAAACTTTGGTATTAACAGCCTGGGACACAGAGAAGAAATTACAATTTGGGAACCACTGCCTTTGTTCAGCAAGCTAAATAGCCATGATAAGGACAGTGTTGTTACCAAACCCAATTTAAATGTAGAAAAGGCTTACTTAGGTGGAATATGCAGTGTCGGGAGGCTAATGCGTTTTTAATATCAGTTTTATAATACATCCCAGAATATTTTGAATGCTAATTATGAGACTTAATGGATCACGAAGTATTAAACCAGACATCAAGCAATAATGTTGAAAGCAGGGCTAGCCTGCTCAGTAAGGAAAGGCCTGAATTAGGATCAGTTGGAAGCTCTGTGAAGGGAACTACTTGAAATGCAATCAGAGTTTTGCACACGACATCCCAACAACTTGTGCCTGTCCCATATAAGTTGACATGGCAGCACTGTGAAGCATCCCTGTCAGCATTTCACATGTTGCTGGATCTTGTAGGGTATGAAAGTTGTTAACTTTGGCACAAGATGCTAGAAAAACCTTACTTCAAGCCCCTGAAAATGTCAAAAATATAACATCTCTTGGAGACAGGAAGAGAGGAAGGGAGAATGCATTCTCTAAACAGAGTCACTTCTGTGGCAGAGCTCAGGCACTGAAGCTATAAAAGTCACAGCACTTTTCATTCACTGGGGAGCAGAGCAATTCTACCTGAATTGTCCTCTCCATCTCCTTCAGTCTCTCGCACCTTAGGGTCCATTATCCTTGAGGAATTCACGTGACAGTCACTAAAGGAGGTAAAAAACGTCAGTCCTATCAATAACATAACAGTACTTGATTATGTATTGGTACACAAACATTCAGGCAAGTTACTAGAATATAAAAATACAAAATAATACATTATGTGTACGCTTCTATATGTAAACACATAGACAATATATACCTCAATATATTTATTGTGCTTATATATAAATATACATAAAATATAAAAATATCACATAGGATGAAGCTTATTAGCCTAAGGTATAACAGATTCCATGGAAGCGTTTCCACTTTCATAAGACAATAGTACATTATGGTTTAGTTAACCAACTAGCCTCTCCTGACTGAAAACTGAGTTTCATGAGATTCTCAAATGCTTCTAAAAGCCCGCATCAGAGGAGGGGGGCTTCTTTGACTCTCCACCCCCGTGCTTATTCAGGACCACAGGCAAAATGTCTGTGATAATTACAGCATTTGGTTAACATGTACAAGTAACATTACTAAAGAACCGCACATATTTTTTCTTTATTCATATCCAATTTGAAGTATTCTATGGATTCTAGTTTTTCTTCTTTTTTAAGCAACTAGTGAAAAGGTAACAACACTTTTTACTCCTTTGTTCATATAGACAGCAGAAAAATACAAATAAAAAGAAAACAACTTATTTTCTTCTTTTCTTCTCTCTTTGCTTTTTGGAAGCAAAATATCACTTGGCTCATTAAGGTTCCTGAATTTAAAAATATTTCCAAAACTGTACATGTCCCAAGCCTGAGGACAGAACATCTATAATTTAAAATGCATTTTCAGAGCAGTACTCTGTCTGTGCTCTCTTTTCCTCATCTGGAAAACCATAATTTCATGGTCAAGGCAGAAGAAAGTCATGGATGCCGCTGTCTGGATGGTGAGTTAAACGCAGCAGAATAATTCCTTGGGCTGTAATGGTGACAGATGGTCAGGCCACAACTTGGACGGGAAGGTGAGTACACCATGGCTATTTTGATTCCCTGAAGTACCAGCAGTCTGAAGTAACAAGGCTTATAAATTCAAAGAGTCAGCGCAATGTAAATGAAATATTTGTTACTCAAGTCTAAAACACGACGAGTCACCTGAACCGTCAGCAAGCGCTTGAGCCCGGCCGTGACGAGAGGCTGTTCAACAGCCCCAGCAAAGGCACCTCTGCTGCCCCGCAGCTCCGGGGTTCCCTCGCCAGCCGGACCCGCACGCTGGGTGTAAAGCACCCCCTGCCACCACCCACTGGGAAACCAAAATCTAAGTGAAACACAAAGACGATGGAGAACAACTTTTTGTCAAGGGCATCTGCATTATGTAGGGAGAATTAGGAAGGGACCAGCCCTAGAAAAAACCAGACTTGGATGACACCTGTATTTTTTAAGTGAATGCCCAATGGGAAGTAACAGATAAATATGTATTGTGGGCTGTGGCACATCTAGTCAATTATTAAACAAGCTCATGGTGTCTTGGATTCATGCTGTCATGTTGCAATAGCAATGGCAGGAGTGAAATCGATACCTTTAAAGCCTCAGTTGCTATATGCGTGCCCCATAGTGCCTATAAGCTATCTGCATCCAGAGGTGGGATCCTACAGTCTCTATGTAAATTATAGATGCCATAATTTAGGGGGGATCCCCAGCTGTGGCCCACTGGCACAGCTGCGCTGCATCCAGCTGCACTCAGGTGAGAGGTATTTTTTTAATCTGAATGTTTATATGCCGTACTCCGCCAGTTCTGAAGCAACACCAGTGGGGGATAAATGGAAATGCTAGTTTGAAACATGCAGGCAAGTACAAACACATTCCCTCTGGCAAAATCCAGGCAGATAAGGTATTACTGATGATCCAGAAATGCAGTGTTGTCCCATCTCAAACCTTAGCAGCAGATTTTCTAAAGAATAGAAAAGATTTTTAAAAATATTATCTCCACCATAATGTCAGAGAGGATTTGTGATGGATGCATGACATCTGAGCTCATGAGGAGTGTTTCCACTGGGTGTGCCAAACATTTGGGGACAGTAGTACGTGACTCTGTGGCCCGCAGGTCGAGGGAGGGGATTCTTCTCCTCTACTCTGCTCTCATGAGACCCTACCTGCAGTGCTGCGTCCAGCTGTGGGGCCCCCAACATAAGAAGGGTATGGAACAGTTGGAATGAGCCCAGAGGAGGCCACAAAGATGCTCAGAGGGCTGGAGCACCTCTGCTGTGGGGACAGGCTGAGAGAGTTGGGCTTGTTCAGCCTGGAGAAGAGAAGGCTCCGGGGAGACCTTATAGCACCTTCCAGTACCTGAAGGGGCCTACAAGGAAGCTGGGGGGGACTTTTTACAAGGGCCTTTTGCAAGTGCCTGTAGTGAACAGGATAAGGGGTAACGGGTTTAAATGGAAAGCAGGGAGGTTTAGATTAGATATCAGGAAGAAATTCTTCACAGAGAGGGTGTTGAAGCACCGGAACAGGTTGCCCAGAGAAGCTGTGGATGCCTCATCCCTGGAAGTGTTCAAGGCCAGGCTGGATGAGGCTTTGAGCAACCTGGTCTAGTGGAAGGTGTCCCTGCCCATGGCAGGGGGCTTGGAACTAGATTGTCTTTAAGGTCCCTTCCAACACAAACCATTCTGTGATTCCATGACAGGGGCTGCAGCATACATCTCCTCGCCTAGGAAAAAGACACTGAGCTCTGATGAGCTCTCTCCTTGCCAGCCATGTGTTGAAGCAAGCTCCTCACTCCGCTTCTGACCTCACACAGCCGTTCTTCAGGTCTGCCATGTTTTTGCTGCTTTCTAAGATTATTTTAAGAATTACTGTGTCTCCAAAGTGTGCCCAAGATCTGGGGAAGGCGGTCCGCCACTGCTGTGCTTTTGGGCATGTCCCTTGCAAGGGTGCAGGACTCCAGGGAGCCAGGTCCTTGGCCAGGTCCCGCCACCACTACCAGAGTTGTGCCCGGGTGGCTGCACAGTGTCACCTAGGGAAGAGCTGGCTGCTTTGCTGAGGGAGAGCTGCCGACGAGATCCAGATGGTGTGCAGGGAGGAAGGTTGTCCAGGTAAGATGGCTTTGGAGGGAAGCAGAAAGCGACGTGAGTGTGGGTCAGAGGCACCCCGGGGTGGAGACACCGGGCACAAGCACTAGCTACCTCTGCTTCCCATGTAGGAGCCCAGAGACTGATGGCCCCAGCAGAGATGCGGTTATTTTAAATTACGGTAAATAAATCCTAGAAGTTTGGGTCAGATGGACAATACTGGCTTTGCAGTGGGGGACTGCAAGGCTGTTACGAAAACTGCATCTCAACTCAGTGCACAATTGCAAGGAGTGGGGAACTGTCTGGACCTTTTGCTGCCTGGAGCTTGCGAGTGGACGTAATTCAGGTTTTCAGTTCAAAAGACAAGTTTCCAGCCCAAACCCAGGGTTCGATGTGACTTGCCCAGGCCCGGGCTGGCTGATGCGCAGGAGGCGGCGGCAGCCCTTACCGCAGTTGCTATGTGGAGCAAACAGGCTGTGATGAGGACTTGAGGTGCGGCCGCCCGCCCTGCAACAAGGGTGCGGGAGGAGTTTTATGGCCGCTGTTACCAAGGGGAAATTTGTTTGCATTAAGGGTTGAACAGGCACCTGCTTCCCTAACCTGAGGACAACGGGTGAGGAGGAGGGGACTGGAAGGAGTTGCGAAATGCTTGGCAGGCAGCGCGCTGGTGGCCGGGCTTTCGGACGTACACTCAGAAGTCAACAGATGGGTTTTAGCAATCCTTGACTTTAAGCAAATACTGAAGCTGAGACTTTGCCGCTTGATGGAGTGTTTTACTGAGTGAGCATTTCCACTGGAGCAATATCCCAACAAAGTGCGAAGAGACATTGGCCCCTGCTGAGCATCCGGCAGCTGCCAGAGATCGTCTGCACGGCTCTGCGGGCAGGGCACTGCCTGGCTTAGCATCTCACCAAACCTAGCTGTAGGCAATCACATTCATTTCTACCTTAAAATTTACGATGGCATTTTTATTGACCTGGGGGAAAGTTGGTTTTCCTTTTAAATTCTCCCTTTGCTAATCGCTGTTAGAGAAATGCTGGTTTTCACCTGCTCACCGTCCACCATGAGATAACTCTATTTTCTCTCCCAAATATATGAACTCAGAGAAGTGTTCTATCTATATCTCCCTTTTTTTCCTTCAGTATAACCTATTTTAACAATATCTTTAGGCAGGTTTTCAATCTTTCAAGCTTTTTCCTCAGCATCTGTAACAAACCCTCCAGTATTAATACATTCATCATGCAAAAATTTGATCAAAGCATGATACTTAAGAGGAGAAAGAAAAAAACCCAGAGGCCAAAGTTTACCCTTGGTATGACTACAACTGCTTGTCGCTTCCCTGACGTAAACAGAGATTTGATTGTTTGCTCTGGAGCTAAATTTCATCTTCTGCAAAGCTTTGACAGCCTGCAAGTCTAATAGCTGTGTGATGAAGTGCTGACAAAATCCAGCAGCAGTGAATCGGCACCCACCGGCACACGCTTGGATCTGGAGGCTCGGCTGTAGAGCTTTCTCATTTCCACTTTCCCCAAGGATTTGCCAAAGTCCACCACTTAGTTAAATCACCCTATGATCTGAAGACTCAGCAGGATTTGCATCCCAGAGGAGCAGCCTGCATCGCTTTTCCCTCTCTGTTAGCAAGGGCAAGATTTACCACACTGCTGGCACTCGCACTCTTTGCCTCTTCTTTTTTTTTCCCCTTTTCATTTTATGTGTGAGTCTTTTCACAGTGGAATACTAGAGATACCTGGCTTATCAATTTATTATGAGGTTTTATAAACCCAAAATGTCTGATGATAAATTGCTAAATATTACCTGAGCTTGTAACAGTATTTTTTCTATATTGGACTTTTCCCAGCAGAGACTTTTTCCACTTTCCTTCTTCCTTCCTATGCCCTTTCTAGATGAGACACAAGAAATACAGCTGAGGCTATGTGAGGGCAGAGAGTAGAGAGGGAATATAGCAACACAATGGGTGTTTATTCCCCTTCCCATCCCTCCCAAATGTCAGTGCATTCAAAAGTGTGTAACCCAAAAAAATCACAGCTGAACAGAACAACGGCAATTTACACCTTTTATTCCTGCATTGCAGAAGAATGTTTTATTTCTAGTAGACAAAGAAATATCAGGAATTAAAGTGATTTTAAAAATCTGGATTTAGAGACATTATTTCACATGAGAGGAAGCCCTGCCGTTTTCTCTCTCCAATATCACGGTATGCACTAAAATTCCTACTGGCATTAGACAGCTTAGTGGATTTGGGAAGGAAAATGTAGGGATTATGGGGTTATAAAGAAAACACAAATACTCAAAAAAGACTCCTCTAGCTGAGGTACTAATGGAACCAAAACTTCCTAAATACCAGGGGCAAAGACTGAGGCAGCTTTTCCTCACCCCCCTCCCCCAAGGGCTCAGACCTCAAATGAAGGCCCCATCCCTGGAAACGTGCAAGGCCAGGCTGGACGGGGCTCTGAGCAACCTGATCTGCCTGAAGATGCCCCTGCCCATGGCAGGGGGGTTGGACTAGATGAGCTTTAAAGGTCCTTTCCAACCAAAAGCATTCAGTGATTCTATACTCCATCAGCCATGCAGCCCTTCCTGCTGTCACACGGAGCGCAGAAAAGGCACAGCTCGAAGTTTCCAGAGGGAAGAAGCACAGGGCACCTGCTCCCTCCCCCCCCCCCTGCCAGCGGCTGGTGCATCAGCAGAGCTTCCACACCCCTGGAGATGCTCCAGCCCTCTAGCACATGGCTGAGAGAGCACCACCTGGACACTACTGCAGGACACCATGCCTTGCCACAGCGCAGGTCCAAAAGCCTGTGGTGAGCACCTGCCTCCCAAGCAAAGGCTTACCCCTCCCCAAAGGGGAGGCTGAGTGCCGAAGACACTGTGCAAGGGGGTGCGGTGGAAGGGAGCGTAGGAGAGCGGGGTAAGGAGTCTGTGACAGGGAAGTATTCGTATGGCGCAAGAAACCTGCTGTTCAACACACCTCTCTGCTCAGACCTCCTCCTACTCACCAAGAGCCCAACATCACCCCCCCTTTTCAAGCTCTCAAGCCACTTCCAGTGCTCCCAAGTGATAACGCTTGAGCCTAGCCAAAACTAAATCCCTCGCAGCGTGCCCAATTATAAAACTCCTTCCAGAAGTCATCCATCATCTTGAGCTTATGTTACTAAGATAAGCCTCTCCTCCCTATCCCCCTTGTGCAAGAGGAAGCCTAGGAAGCGCAGTGAAGGGCTCCCCCTGAGCTAGTGTGGCACATGTAAGCCCAGGTATTAGGAATGTCCACGAGTGAGATGCAGGTCTCTGGGAATCCAATTAGTTTGTACAAACACATTCAAAAGCTGACATAACGGGAGAGGAAAATTTGATAACAGCTGCAGCCCCATTTCCAAAGCCATACATCTTCCTGCTCCAGACCTCTCTTTATGTCAAAGGAGCACAGATTTCACTTTTTATTCTGCCTCCAATTTTTAAATCAAATTAACAGATGCGCTTGAGTGCATGCTTACGTACGCATAGCCACCCTAGGAGCCTCATCCAGAGTCCCAGTGCTGTGACTGAAAGGCCAGCCAGCATTTCTACTGTATGACAGGACCTATACAGGATCTGTATATATTCTAGCTGCGTTCTCATTCTTTTTGAATGGGTGATGCATTAAAAATAGTTTAACCAGGGAAGACTTATTATATGAGAAAACTGAGTTATTTTCCTCTACTATACCTATACAAATATCAAAGGCAAACTTCATGCCCAACCAAGAAGAAAAACTCCCTGTCACTTTGTATGTACAGCTTTGCCTTCTGTTTTCAAAGCTGGGCAGACAATCATCTCCTTCCAATTTGCTCAATTTTTTTGAATCGGTAAATGAAAAGTATTACTTTGCAAACTTTCTGACTTCATATGTTATCTGCAGGTTTTAATAATTTAGTGAGGATGCTGTTAGCACCTGCTTGTTTACACTGACTGAGGTCCATGGGGAGATCATCTTCCAAATGTGGTATTTTCACAGTTTGCTGTCTAAAACATGATAGTTCATTATCCATCTTCATCAGGACTCACACTAAACCTGGTACACCTTCCTCATCTTTTCTTCTCTGCCTTGGTGGATGAAAGGTTTGGTTTCATCGCTTGTGGCTGACACTTTCTCCAGCTAACTGCTACCATTGTAGCATGCTCTCCTGTTATTGGAAAACCTGTATATTGCACAACCATGATGATGTGGCAAGAACCTGCATGCCACTCCTCTTGCTTGGAGCAAGGCTAGCCACGAGTAGCTTTGCTACCAGCATCCTCTCCCTGGCTGCGCACATCCTAGACTGGCATCTAGGCGAAAGCACCCAGCGTGAACACAAACTCAGTGCCCTCCTCTTTACAGCTCTGCCTTTTAGGGATCCTCCCATCCTCTTCCCAGTCGCTCTCAAAATGAATAGAGCTAGCTGCGAGTGATTTGCCCTTTCTGTCAGAAGCAACTAACAAAAGTTGTTAGTTGCATCAACACATAATCTCTTCCAATGCTGCTCCTTGTGCCAGAGCTTGCTATTCCTCCACCTCCAGCATCAGTGGAGCACCAGTGCTGGAGGTGGAGGAATAGCAGGCTGTGGCACAGGAACCAGCTACATAGAACTACCAACACGCCACTCCCTCTGCACTAGCCCTTTCCTTTGCAGTCCTTGCATCTATCCCTCAAATCCCCTGTCGCACTCTGTGTAAAAAGGTGGTGCTCAATGTCCCTGTGATCGCTGACACAAGAGGCATCAAGGGACCTCAAGTAATAAAATACCTGCTAATATGGGAGATGGGAGACAGGATACCGCTCACTGCATGGGCTCACCTTGGGAGCCTTTGTGTGATCAGGGCGAGACCTGCCATGACCAGCATGTTGGGAGTTGACGGGCTACGACTGGGAGAACAGAAGAGGCAGCAGGTGCCTCTTCCCAAGCCTTTCAGTGGGTTTTCTGGGTGCTCGGTTGTCTTTGCCTCTTTCACTGCTGTTGGGCAGTGTGTGTTTTCCTTTGTTGAACCAGCCCAAACTCCTCTCAGGTGCATCTGTCCCTGTTTATTCCAAAGGCTGCGCAGATTCTCATGTCGGATCCTCACCAGCCCTTCTGCCTGTGCCCCTGCCAACGGCACATTCTTTTCTCTATTACAAGCACAATGCATTTCCAAGGGATGGGGCCGGCTGGGGAAAACCTGCTCTCTCTACCTGTTTTTTTTCAAGAACTGAGAGACCTTCCTTCCCCCATTGTTTCTGGGAGAAATGAGAAACACTCCATAAAGCAAACATGCCTCTTGAGCAGCTTTTGAAGCATGAGCTTTTTGTTTTTAGAGAAGTGCATTCCAACAGAACACACAAACATTGGGGGTCAGAAGGCACCACCGGGACTGCCCAGCCTGATGTCCTGGGTAGTGCAGGGAACAGGACATCCCCCTGAAAGGATGACGGGAACCCCGCTTCCCTGATAGAGATCGGTAATGCGGGGGTATACCCCTTCTCAAAGGTCATGTTTTGTTCATGGGAAAAGCTTTACTTTGCATGCTTTCTTCAAACAAAAAACCCCCAACAACAAGAAAGCAAACCAAACCATCATATAAAAGAATTCAAAGGGGGGTGGGGAGGAGTTTGCATTGGCAAAAGAATAAAGCCAACTCCTGTGAAATGCCTTATTCCTATGGAGTAACCCTCTCCTTCTTGCTTTCAGTTATCTTTTTGTGATTTAATAGAGGCGCCAGGAGATCTATTCTGCCAGCATGGAAAACATTATTATTAAAAGACCTGTTAGAGTCACAAAGCCACATTGGCTCTCCTTCTTCTTTCCCAGCACACAGGGATAATAAAGGCATAGCTGTTTAACACAAAGACACCAGACCTCCCCCAGCCAGCTCCCTACCAGAGATCCTCTGCTATATTTAGGAGCACAAACAGCTCGACGTACTACCAGAGTTTCAGGCTTGTATGAGCCATCTTTACTGACAGAAACACAATCTGTATTTTTAACTTAAATAATATCGAGTGTTCACCTAGAGTACTCAAGCTAACGATGTTCTGAAGAAGTTAATCTTTTTTGTACGCTAGCAGGCTAACGTCACTCAGAGTTAAGGGTCAGTAAAGTATTAAAAATTCCCTGTGCTTCTCCTTGAGAAGCAATAGGAAAGAAAGTAAAACGTCTTGCTTTAGTCAGAACACAATTACATTTGATCTTACATGTCGCAACTGCAATTATTCTTGAATTCAGCACTGGGAACATTCCTGAAGCTGTTTCACAAAAATAATTATACCAGGTCTTTTGGTTTTCAGAATGAGTAAAAATATCAATGTTGTTATAAGGTCTCAATGCCTTTAAATTCAAGGAAATAGAACAGGGCTTTCACTGATCCTTCCTTGCTTTTTGGAACCATGAACACAATAAATTGTCTGTATATCTATGCACACACACACACAAACAGACACTTGTACTTTGTGGCAAAGAAAGAGTAAGACTCCCCTGGGACCAGAGCAAGCCCTGAGGAGCTGCAAACTTACACCCACTGCCCTATCAATTAGCCTAATGTAAGCGTGTTCCTGTACAGTGCAGAGGTTAATGGGGGTTTAAGATGCAGAAAGTGTTTAGCAATACCCAGAATGAGATCCTCATTCAGCTTTATCTGCTATTCCCAAGAAAACTCAGTGAGCCAAGTTAACCAAATGATGAAGGCAACTGCTAACATCAGTGCCGAATATGGCCCAATTTTCATCCTTTCTGAGAACATCTATACCGCAATGGAGCATTTACTCTCAGCTCCATGTGTGGTGTAGTCAATAGTGTCATTTCAGCAGTTTTATTACGTTTCTTTAAAAGTTGATGACAAATCTTATCAAATGGCAGGTTCACCTGAACACAGAATAAAGCTATATACCAGGCCTACTTCCAAATATTTTGCCGTTAGCATGATGAAAAGTACAGCCTGCTTTGGCCAAACACAAGTAACGAGGAAAGTGCGTGAAATAAAGAGACTAGGCTGGGCTTTACCGGGTTCCTTGGAAATTCCTGCGCTGGAAGGATGAAATAATGATTTGGATCATCTATGAACCATCTGCAGAATAGTTTTAATATTGGATATTTAAAGTAGAGAGAAAAAAAAAAAAGAAAGTAGGGAATGCAAAGAGAGTGAATTAAATATTCCAAGAGAAGCCTGAGCCCTTCCAGGCAGAGATACACCAGCCTACCAGCTGAGACTAGCCAGAACATCAGCAGGTTGATTTCCAGGAGCTGCTCACGAAAGGTGCCATCAGGGGCCCTCAGTCCTCAGCACTCCCTCAGCTTTCCTTCATTCAGCCCACACCGCTCCGCTGAACCGGCTGCAGTCGTGCGCTAACCTGGAGTCACCTCGGATGCAGGGATAGCAAGAAGCCATGTCTCCAGCCCAAGGACCAGTTCGCCCTCCTGGGTCATCCTAGCATGAAGGAGCAGCGAGGACAGAGCGAGATCCAGCTGGAGCCGCAGGAAGGAAGCAAGAGGCGGTGTGGAAGGGGAACATCTTCCCCTGCATTCCCTCTGCAGGGCTCTGGCTGCAACCACCAGAGGCCAGTTCCTTCCTCCACATCCACACAAACGGTGCAAGAGGTACAGCCACTGTCAGTGCAATCTCAATCCTCTGAAATTGCCCAGGGCAGCAGAGCTCACATATTTCAGCAAGAACTGCTACCTTGTAAACACATTCCACATTCCTGTTGCCTTAAACCCCACCGGCCAAATGCAAAGCTGAACGGCCTCTTGCCTAGCTGCTGTACTAGGCTCTCTCTGAAGCAGTACGTGTGGCAGGTGTTTAATTGTGAAGGACCGTATTGAGCCTCCTTGGACACTTCCTAATTTAGTCCCTCTCGGCTGTCAATTGATAATCATTGTCTTGATCCTAGATGAGAAAGAGATGAGCTATGGGCTCCTTTCTCTTCCCTCCACCCAAGTAACACTCAGATCGCTTCCAGAAAAAAAGAGCACAAGACTTTTAACGCAAGGTCACAGCAATACACGACTACCGCAGGGGTTTTGGGTAGGAGTCCAGTTAAGTTGGACAGTCTGCGTAACCCAAATAATTTCTTATGTGAACAGGCTGGAAGGTTGCTTTCTGACCACGCCACAATAAACAACACTGCTGAGTCCTTTCATTTTTGCTCACAACCTTCCTCCACAATCTGTAAGAAAAATACAATCACGATTTCACAAATATAAGAGCCCGGATTTTTTGTCAGTTACTCCCTCACGACAAGTACTTGCAAACTTTTCATTCTTACTATCCGTTCAGGATACATTTGCTATTTTGTGTTTCAAAGAGAGGAGATATTTTCCTGCAGCTCTTCCCTCCTCACATACTTGCAGTTCTGTGCTCCAAACCACACTCTGTGCTCCAAAAACAAGGATATGAGCAAATGGAAATAACTGCCACTTGCTCAGACTCTTGTTTTCCGCTTCACTCCTTTCCTGTAGCAATAACCTCCGTGAAAATAACCTCTGGCAAGTCACTCTGCACGTTTCATCTCCAGTTGCCACTTCAGACTTACAGCCTTTTGGAAGTCAGTACTCTGAATGCAGCTTAATAGCTTTTACTGCTGCCTGGTCAGAAGTCCCGAGCCAAGTCTCTAGCGTGCCCCACACCACCTGCACAAGCCCACTCATTCCCTTGGACTGGGACGTAGAAAACATTTGCATCTGCCAATTTGTCCAGGACAAGTAACAGTGAGCATGTGTCTGCATATATGCAAAAATGTTACATGCAGCACAAAATGAGGAGAGAGGACTGGATAAAGTACAAGAAAGGACAGCATTCAAGAGCTCAAACCATCCCTGGCAGCGTTTATAACAGTAAGGGACATAGTCACTGGGAGGGCTCCTGCTCCTTATCTATCCAGAGCAGCAGAAGAATACGCTACCAGTCACAGTGTCATACCAATTGTGCATCCTCTCTCATCTGCAAAACAGATGGATCCAGCCCTGACAGCGCTTTCATCTTAAACCGGTGCGGGAAGAAGGGCAGTAAACATGACTATATGATGCTGCTGCTCCTTAGGTTTAATTTAACTGTATGACAGAGAATCAGGAGGAGAAGGGAGGGACTGAGAAGTGAAGTCCTGCAGGGAGCACACAGGGGGATACATACTGCAGCGGGGGAGCATGACTGGCCTGTCGGAACAAGCCGTTGTTTAGAGAACGATGTCAATGTTGTCACGATGCTGCCGCTTTACTTGGAGCCGGAGAGAAGGAAGGAGAGTGGAGGAGGCAGCTGCCAGCTCTTGCGGCTCTCTGAAAGGCCTGAGATACAGACCTGTCCCTGACCTCAAGTCACCTGGGACTTTTGGGGGAGCATCACAGCATTCCAAGAAACTGTACTACAGAGGTACAGCTGTTTCCATTCATACCCCCCCAAAGCCTGCCATGGTGAATTCATGCTAAACCAGTCCATACATGTACAATGTTGGGATGACAACCAGCCTACAACTTGAAAAGGCCCTCCAAACGGGAAAAGACTTGTTGGCACCTGCATTTTACAGATGGGAACAAGCGTATGGAGAGATTAGGTGCTTTCCACAATGTCCTTCAAGAAGCATTTCTCAGAGTAAGGACCAGAGTAAGTCTCTGAGTGGTGCTCAGCTCCAGGCCTCTCCTTGGGTCCAGCTCCCCATGGCACCCCGTGATGCAGTGGAGAGCAGGAGGCAAAGGAAAACGGATCTCCCTCAGAAGGGGGTCCCATGGACCACTGGTGGGGTGGTGAGAGAAATCTTCCCCATTTCCACATCACCATTTCCCCTCAGTCTCTTCTCACTTCTACCACTGGGGCAGAAAATCTTCCTATCCCACCTCTGACCTGCAGAGCATTTTCCTTGTGAAACCCCTTGCTAGTTTAAGACTGCTCCGGCAGAAAACTCTCACATGCACATTCGTCCCCGGCTGCATCTCACTCTAGGCAATACAGAAAAGAAGACACTTCAGATATTAATAGGTCTAAATCACCTTGTCCCAAGGAGACGCCCCTCTGCAGAGGGTAGAAGGATGCCAGGGTTACCTAGCAGCTCATGCTTGGGTGTTCTGCATTCCCATCCCCACCGTCCTACCCCCTGTGCCAAGTAAGCCCCAAAGGCTACACAGGGACCCAAAAATGATGTTTAAAGGGGCAGAAAGGAAAAGATCTATTCGGAAGCTTATCTCATTTGTCCCCAGGCTCCTTTCTTTGAATATATCACAAATGTTTTACCTCAATACTCAAAAGCCTGATGAGAAGCAGGTTACTAATTTATGACTATGACAAGATTATTATGGTTAATTTAACATGTGCAGGCACTTAACTAACTACTGTTGGGAAATATTTGTCATTAATTCAAAAAATTCCTGCCTGCAATTTGGCAGATACAGTGCAAGTGAGCTGCAGAAATCCAGTATGACATCAAGAGCTCTCATCTGCCATCACCTTTACACGTGACTGTACAATACTTGAGCTCTGCCTGATTTAAACGACCACAACAAAATATACCGCAGCATTCATAAATTAAATGTCACTGGCATTCAGACACTAGAAAAATCTAACTTAAGAGTATGCTTTTCAGATATAGGAACAGGAGCAGAGAGGCACACAACCTCCCCATGGGGAGCCAAAAGGACACCACTGGGAGAAAGGATGGCAGGGCAGCATTCCTGACCAAAGCGCAGAAAGCAAGGCTGTGCTGGTAACAGCTGCCCGTGGTGGGCCTTCCTCCCATCTACTGTGGGTCTGCCCTGACCCCAACCAGGTCAGGTGGTGCAGAGTGAAACCCCTGGTTTCATTTAGGGGCAACCTGTCTCTCAGGCATGGCACAGCCCTCCAGAGCCATCCCACCCCCCGAGTGGTGCCACCTCCCACCTCCCTGGCCATTCCTGGGGAGGGAACTCCCCACCTCAAACTGCTGTTTTGCTTGCTTTCCCAGGGAGGTGGGTGAAAAATCTGTGTGTACAGAGCTAGTTACAGCAACAAATCAAAACTCCTGTCCAAAATGGCCAGTCTCATGGCACACTTAAAGAACGCTAGCACTTCTTGGCTTTTTCTGACCCCCTGGGCAGATCCTAAGTGCCAGAATTGATGTGCAGCACCCATCCTGTGTCCTACACAGTTTAGCGATGCATCATTCTGTCCGCACAGGCTCTTTAGCTCTGTGTTTTTGCAAGTCCTAGTGCTATCACATACACCCCACCTATCAGCCCCTCCCAGCCCAGGGGCTCCTTGCATTGCCTGGCCTTTTTCAGCTCGCTCATACAGCACTGGCTCCTGAGGAATGGCGTGTTTCGGTACACTTAAATCTTTTGAGCTTCACGTCAGAGTGTTGAGATAAATCTTGGGGACATACCACCAGAGACTTCCTGAGCATTCAGTCCCCTGTGTTGCTGGCAAACACTGCACATAATCCTGTCATAGGCTGGTTTTAGTCTTATTTTGAAAACTATTCAATTTTCCCCATCCCTTTGACTGAAATGCTATTCCACACCTTTGTAACTCTGATGGTTAGAAATTTCCAGACTAAATAGCCAGCCTATACCTGTTCACTTTTGTGCCAATGTGATCCTTTTCTTGAGGCAGCTTTTCACTCCTGCCAGGGGTACTTAGAGAAGATGGCAATCTCCCCTTTCAGCCTTCATATGCAAAACCATACAAGCCATGGCAGCTTAATTTCATCCCATAGAAAATCTCTCCATTCTCCTGGCCATTTTACTAATCCTTCTCTGCATCCATCCCACTCCCAGCTCACCTATTCTGGCAGCCAGATGTTCAGAACTGGATGCCATACCCCAGATGGCCTCTATGCTTAGACAACACGAAGGTCACTCTTGGACTTCAGCTCCCAGTTACGCCTGCACGCAGGTTGGCAGACAGGCAGAGAGTAAAGCATTCGTCTTCCAGCTCTAGCCCACTCTCTACTGCAGAGTCCGAGGACATGCCTGAGCCTTCTGCTATCAAGAAATGCCATCCTGTGCAAGGCGTATGTTCCAATAACCTCCCCAGACTTTGCTCCTTCCTACATCCAGTCACCCGGATGGCTGATGCCAGCTGCCGATACCAGACTACAGGACCCATTCCAGCTTCTTTTCAACTCTGAAGCGCCAGCATACCCTCCCTTGGCTGGACTCACAAGGGCCCAGCCACCTGTGTATCTGCAGAGTGTCTCTGACGTAGGTGTAATGGGAAAATATTTTTACATGCAGCTGGACGCACGCACTAGCTCAAGCTTGAGGGAAATCTGACCTTCTTTGCTTAGGGGCCTCCTTGCTTTTAACATTTTTTTCAGACTTTTAAAAAATATTTGTGAGTCGTGGCAATGGGCAGGGAATGAGATGTCTAACAGAGCTCCCAGCTCTGGCAGAAGAGAATTACTAAGGGGGCACTACAAGGCTTTGTCAACAGAAGAAAGATCAGGGAGTGCTGCATAACTTCATCTCTCAGGTTCCACACTATCCTCTGAGGGTTCTGCTTTACTAAAACAGCTACAGCAAAGCCACTAAAAAGGTTTCTGCTGTTAATTGTCTCCTGAAAGTTGTTGACCTGGAGACCAGAACAATTAAATGAAATGTGAAACACCTCCTCAAACAGATATTACTGCTTCTCTGTCCTACATCATCTAAACACACAGCAGTGTGAAGTTACACACTTGGGAGAGCCTTTTGTAATAATGCGCATCCTGAATCACACAAAGGTCCTGCCCTGGTATAGATTTTTTCTCTTTTCTTAAGTGGACACATACACCGTGGGTCCTAGGAATGGATATATGAGGTCTCCCATATGTACGATAGATACAAAAAGCTTGGGATACCAAATGAGAGAAGCACACTTTGAAAAGCAGCTGCAGTATCAGGTATGCAACTTGAGACACTGGGAATTGTTTTTCTGAATACTAAATGTGGAAATACCAGTTGACTGCACTTACTCAGTCTCTCTGAAGAAATCAGCTCCTGAATGCCTCAGAGTCAGCACTCAAATTAAAGAGCTTCATATTAGAAATAATTAAAATATATGGCTTCAAAAGAACCGGGTCTTTTAGGTCCCTATTCAGAATCCACCATTACAGCCTCCTGTGCAAAAATACTACAAACATGCTTGGAAGGGTACCTGTCCTGGAGATGTGCAGCCAGACCTTAGGCTGCTGTCACTCAGCATGCCGCTGCTGAAGTTAATTGGCGCTGTGCCAACTTGTATCCCTGAAGACCTGAAATGCACTGTTTACAGACTTCTGAAAAAGGCAGGTTAAATAGCTTTGAAAACTGCATTTTCTGTAAGGAGTGGTCCTTCAGAAAACTATCATGCCAGTCCTGTACCTGCACTAGATATAAACATATTCTGGTTTAATTCCCACCATCTCTGCTGTTTGTGAGCAGGGAAGAGAAGTTCCAGCACAAGGAAGACAATTTTTTTCCCTAAATATTCTTTTGTAGAACGGCACATCGCTTTAATTTTTACATTTGTCAAAGTATTTCTACTTGTAATCTATCAAAGGAAAACAAAAAGCAGTAACAAATCCCATTGGTTTACCAACCAGAGGCAATGAATGCTGGCCTCTGCAAACAGTATACAGTTAGAGGCTTTCCTAAACTCTTTCCATTTTGCAAAAGTGCTACAAGGAGCCAGTTGCAGCGAGAACGTGGCTACCAATAACTCTTAGGCACTTAAGGATTTTTCATTAGCCAATTCTACAATAAATTAACCAGAGAAGTTTAAAGGTAGTTTTCAGCACTTTATAAACAGACACCAGAAATACCCAGGGAAGACAGTTCATCTTTCCACTAACTTTCTTACTTACCATCTGATGAAACTTTAATAAGTACAAAGGCAGATCAGTACTCCCACAACTGAATGTTGTGCACCTGTGTAACCCAGAAACACATTACACCTGTAGGAAAACAACCTTTAAAGCACCTCAGACATCAGCTTGCTTCAGCTGCTTACCTGCGTACGTTCCTGTTTGCCAGATTCAACATAACACAAAAGGCTGCTGGTGTTTCAAGAGGGATCTGTCACCTCGCCAGACATTTAAGCGGTAGGAAAAAAAACCAGCAGAGGCACTTTCAAGTTTGCACAGAGGATTTAGCAAAGTCTCTATTCAGTTCGACTTGGATAGTGCACCCTACGTCTCATCAGATACCCAGCACCAGGCTGTGCTCTGCCTTCTCAAAGTGTGAGTTATTAGCGCTGCCCCGATCCGTTCCCCAAGTGATCCCTGTATCTAACAACGGAGGAGCCGGTCAGAGGAGAAAGCACCAGTATCCCCCAGTTGCTAGGAAACAAGCAGGGAGATCCTGACCTGAATTCTTAGCAGAGGCTGATGTTGCTCAAGAAGCTTAGCCGAGTCCTTCATGGAAAGGCAGGGACATGCGGAAAAGTTACTCCTGGCTTTGCCAGGGCCACTGCATAGCACCACCCGGGACAAGGGGACAGCAGCTCATATATTTTTAGGACAAAAAAGGCAGCTGTTGTGAAAATGGAAAGCGCATATGCAAAAACAGAGGGTGAATTTCCTGGGTTTTGTGCCAACGAAACTAGAAAGTTTTTAACCTTAAAATAAGACCTATTTCAACTCTGGTCATTAGATACAGTGGAAGAAACCACCCACCACACACACAGCCTCAACACTGACAAATGCAATGACAGAATATTAAACATATGAAAATGAAGAAATTAAAGTTATCCCAGACACATACGCCACAAAGCATAATCTAAAGCCAAACTCATAACACAGAAAACAGGAGAAGCAGATTAGGAAAGTTAATGATAACACGAGAACTATGCATTTTCTGACCTTTTTAATATTTTAAGTCACTGCCATGCCACTGTATTAATTACTGTACTTAGCTTGCAACCTCCTCAGCATGCGTTTTCTAAAAGATGAAAAGTATGAACTGAACTAGACCTGAAGACCTAAAGTGCCCCAGGGCCCCCTGGATGGGGTATACCTGACCCTCGTATACAGCAGAAGGAAACAATGACTCCTCAAATGCAGCATAATGTAAATGTCTCACAGAAACACAATTATCTGAAAGAAATGCTTGTTTGCTTTCTACTGTGCCCAGGGACCATCCATCCTCTTGGCAAAACCAGCAAGAAAGCAATGCTGCGCGCACTGCGCGCGGCCTGGCTCCCGCAGGCTGGAAAGGCTGGTGAGGCTGGGAGGGACAAGGGGTGTCAGTGCAGAAACAGGTCCTTTCATTCTGGCTGGACACTTCCCCATCTCATCTGGGCATGTTCTCACCCATAAGCAACTCCCTCTTTGCTCAGGCGGTTGCTGCCAGTCCCGGACAGGAATTCCAGGGCAGGAGATTCAGTATCGTCTCTGTAGGGTACACGAGATGTGCAGCGGGTATACCTACCACCCAGCCACAAGCTCTTTTAAGGAGGGGTCTCGGGCACAGGAGGACTGGCCTGTCGTGTCTAGAGAAGTCCCGTTATGACCTTAAGAAAGAATTGCTCCACAACGTTATGATAGATTTGTTATCTGTTAAAAACAAAGCCATGCTTTAACAGAATGGAAATGCACACAGGTGTACTTGCAGAAATGCCAGACCTTCTCCGATACGCCATGGCACACCTAATGCTTACTCCTAATGCACACAGTGTACCCCAAAAAGGCTCGCTGTCTGTTACGACTTACAGCCAGGTTTAGTGGCACAGGACAGCTGCGTTCGGCGTCAAGCAATGGTCTCTTGGCCATGCTTGAAATCTCTCCCTCCCCCATAAATGTCCACATTTACCCAAGGAATCAAGTGTAACCCTGCAGCAATTATCACTGTCCAAAAGCAGATGAGTATCACGGTGCTTCAAGTACCTTTCTGGCCAACAGCCAAAGCCCATCACGTTGATAGGAAAATTACACATCTTTTCTTCATGTCCCTTCTCTCATCTTTTTGCAGAAACAGCAAGAGCTCGGTGTTAAGTCCTATCCCAAAAGCACTTAAACTTCCAGACACAATAGTTATGGATGTCATGACCCGGGGAACAGCAAAGCTGAATTAATCCACATTTTAAAGAGAGTCACAATAAAAAAATCTTTATAGATAACTAAGTGACCTTTGGAGGACACAAACTGAAAATTTAAAATGTTAAGTATATACCCACCTGCTGCTAAAGTAAAGCTGCTCACATAACGGAATACTGAGTGTAAGTCAGAAATCACAGCTCTGTGCAGTGCAGCTGCATTTTAAGTAGTGCAGGTATTCTGAAACAATTCTTTTATGAAAGGCCATTCTAAAGATAGCATCATCAGAAGGCTGAATGATGCAGAGAACCTACTCACAGAAATATTTGTATTTTAGGAGCAATAGACTGATTTTTTTACTATAGATTCTTCTTTTGCAACCCAAGTGGAGTGGATGTCACTTGAGCACAATTTTTCCTACAAATTCTTCCAAATGGCCTTAATGTTCAGCAACACAACAAGCTGACACAAACGAGCAGAAATCAGAGAAAACAGAGAAAGTTTGACAAAATGAAAGGTGCAGAAAATATACACTTTTAATAATGAGGCCCTTAATGAGGCAAAGAGAAATTTAAGGACATGTAGATGGAAGATTTTAGAAGAAATAGTGAATTTCTGAATCTGAAAGAGAGAGGGAAAAGGGAAAGCCTTTCAGGGACAAGAATTTTGGATGTGAAAGAGGAGGAGGAAGATGAGAAAAGTACTTCTGGATTTTTCTGGAGACATACCGAAGGGCGTTTCCTAAGGCTGTCACGTGGATAGAAAGCCAAGGGAGATGCTTGGTGAAGACGACAGTGCTTCGGGTAGATGCCAGAACCCAGTCATCTCCTGGCCACAGATGAGCAGATAGCTCAGTCAGTGATTTGTCACTGACATGGTTTGGCAAAGCTACCAGTTATCGTACGGCCATTGATTTTATTTTTGGCGTTTTCAAGCATAACCAAAATGCTGTGAAGACTCATGGGAAGTTTTAAGCTTCTCTTGCATAGAAGAGGGGGTGTGTGTGGTACATGGACCAGCGTGGTAACAGGCAATATAAAAGTGAGAAATGCTAAACAATAAAACAGTTTTATATGAGTGAGCAGAAGGATTTAGATGGGAGCAGTGCTGCTGGAAATGCTGGTTCAAGGGAGAGTCCAAACTGGGTGCCTTTCCTCCCTCCTCACATTTCCACTGGTCATGTCTTGAGCAGCAAGAAATGTTGACTAGTAAAATGGATCAGGGTGGGGTACAGAAAAGCCATTCCATAGTGTCAAAAATAACCTGTCACATCCTCCCCTTGTCTACACTGGCGTAACTTCATTTTATGCCAACTTAAGATCTGGCCAAATGCACTGAGTAAGAGGAAGGCAGCAGTTCCTCTTACACGCTGCACTTTGCCTGCAGGCAGGTTTCAGCAAGGCATGTGTCTATTCCAAGGGAAGGTACTCAAGAAAGGATTTAATCTTCCTGATGATGAATACAGAAGGATGTCAAAGTACCAAACTTGTCAAAAAACACCTTACAACAAACTACGTTGTTAAAAATTTGCTTTATTCAGCTCTATCTGTAAAGCTGTGTAAAACAGACAGTTTGAAATTGCCTGACTTCAGCCCCTGAAGTCGAGCGCCAATGTCCAAATCGCTCTGCGAAGGCACACTTCTACAGTAATTGAGAGAGTACGTAATCCGGTCACATCTCAGCATACATCAGTAGTACAGTACCGAGAAGTCTCCCGGTTGTTCAGATGCAGAAGGAGCCTAGTAAAGCATTGATTCACGTTGATGAATTGTAACCAAGCAACACTGCCAGCATCCCTCCAGCTCATTGTTCGTCTGAGCTGGGGAGAATAGCAGCAGAACCGTACTGAAAACCTGCCAAACTCCGACTTCCCCCATTAAAGGGTACCAGAAGCCAGATATAGCAAAGCCTTTAACTAAAATTTAACAGAAATAAACTGTGACTTCCCTCTCAGTCAATAGGTAATGACGCTCCTGAAGGCAGCAAATTAATTTCTCCGTGTCCGCGACTCTCTTGTAAATAATCTTTACAAAGGAAACAGTTCAAATTTACTTTACACAAAAAGTGGAAGGCAATGAATTATTCATCTGAGCAGAGGGACAGAAATACTGCCTTTTTGTTAGCCTGGCTATTAGAAGCTGAGGGAAACCAAAGACAACTCTCACAGATACAATAACTAATCAGTAACAACACAGATGAGATGGAAAGGAAGTAGATACTTGAAAAACTAGTTCAGTGAGAGCTGGCAACCATTTTCCACGTAAATGTCTGAAACCGACAAAATATAGCTACTACATTATCATCAACATGAACCTTCTTACCAACAGAGGCATTAAAAATGGCTGAATTTTTTCCTTTCGTTGCAGTTGTCTGAGTGGTGGGATTATTTGTTCTTTTTAATGCCACAGGCCTGGACATGAAAACCAAAATTCACTGTAAAATGATCCACTGTTGCCCTTTATGGGAGAAGAAGACACAGTCTGCCAAGAAAGCTGTCAGTTACTAGAGAACCTGGATTTTCAAGATGTGTCACAGTCCTTTCATTTTACCAGGGAAAAAAAGAAAAAGGCACGTGTATAAGTTAAGAATACGATACAGAATCAACTTGTTCTTGTAATGTAGAAGACAGGCTAGCAGCTGTGTGCGTTTCTCAGAGCACAAAAAACTGAGGCACTGACCTGTAAAACAGAAATAGTAATAACATCTGCTAGACTTCTGGGCTCTAAACTCACATTCCCTGAGAGCAAGTTTCCAAGAGAAAGGCTGGACAGTTACGTAAGATACCATTTCCCTTTTCAATGAATTGTGCTTTTCTTTTGAAGCTTTACTTAAAAGTCTGAGTGCAAAACCACATACATCTCTCTCCTCTGGGAATAAAAGTAGTAGGGCAAAGTAACAAACTGCCCTGGCACTGGCCTAAAACCAGACTGATCAATGCCTTTCAGAACCTGGGATGTATTAGATCACCCTCTTCACTCACTCCCTGCTCTTCTTTTTAGTTCTTTTCTACAAATCATGTGGTTTCCTCAATCCCGTCATGGGGGTCAAGCATTCCTGTATTCACTATTCCATGTGGAGCAAGACCAGGATCTCACACAGGGAGACATGCTGCCGCTTAGGCTCTCTCGGCTTGGCAATTTAGGGTTTAAGTCCCCAACGCTGCCAAAGGTTTTGACACTCCACAGAACTTCTTCCAGGGCCAAAGTCTGCTCTCCCATGGCATGAGTACCCAGCGACTTCCTCTCGGTTGTGAGCAGATATTTAAAGTAGAACTTGGTCTCATCTTTTTCTTTCCTTCATGAGTTTGCCAGATGGCTTTATTTAATATCTACTCCCTGGATTTGCTCTTAGATTGATTTTTTTTTCCTCCACATTTGCCATCTGCTGGTCCAAACAGCGAAATGATACACTTGCTTTTCAATCTCACGGCATTGATTCATTCTTCCTGTCAGCTTGGCATCCAAAATAGTATTGCAGGCGGACTGGCAGGTCTGGGTAAGGCCTCACTCCACCAACAGGAATTTTCTCCTTCTTGTGCCTTTGAGAGCTATTACCACAGGAGCAAAGTTGTATGAAGGAGCAAAGCACACAGCCAGAGCAAAACAAAAGTACCAGGAAGAACTGAATCACGTTGTCTTGATAAAGGAAAGTGGTCTGTGCCGCAGCACAGAGAATTCCACATGCACTTCCAAAAAAAACAAATGCTGTGGGAAAAAAACTTGACTTAGATCTTCCGAATCATTTTCCAGGGGCTTTAGGTATCATCTTGCTCTTTCCAGTGACAAAGCACGGGGACTCTGGTGAAGTAACTGATGTGAACATGGGTACCATGCCCATGCCCTGCCTGGTTCACAGCCTGGGCAGCACCCCAGGGGAGAGGGAAAGGCAAGCGACGATGGCTCAGCCCAATGCTCTGGCAGCCAGGACAGGGGCCTGCGGAACTGCTGGGAAGGGTACGAGGAAGAGGAGAGAGGCAGCACAAAGGGAGGAGAAAGGGAAAGGTGACAAAAGGTCTTGCTACAACCCCACCTAAATGCTTAACAGCAGGGTAGTACTGAACTGCCTGAATGTGCACGTTTTACCCACCTTGTTACCTTAAACTCAGAATTTTTTAGAGATTATTCCGTCTCTTGAGTGTTTGTACAGTTCCAAGCACAACAGCTCCTTGTGCTGGCCGAGCCCTCTGAACGCTACGGGAATACAATTAAATAATAAGAGCAATAAAAAGCTGGTGGTATTCATCCTTGAGAAGATCCTGCATGGCTCTGGACAAATCTTAGCCACAGCAACATTCTCAACAAACACATT
The DNA here is from genome assembly GCF_000690775.1 of Eurypyga helias. Lineage (NCBI taxonomy): Eukaryota > Metazoa > Chordata > Aves > Eurypygiformes > Eurypygidae > Eurypyga > Eurypyga helias. The sequence goes on along the minus strand of NW_010245592.1, from coordinate 15,562 downwards.
TTCTAATCCTCTCATTAGTACAGTCACACTCCCTTAAAGGTATTTTAAAGACAAAAAAACCCCATTCCTTTCATGAAAAAAATACTCATTTCATTTCATATCTGAATGCCACAAAAGACCAACAATTTATCAAATAGTTTAAGTGAACAAAAGCTTGAGAACTCCTAGCAAAATGCTTAAATTTGCATGCACACTTGTCTTTTTCTGTTTCTCCTGTGTTTTTGGTGGCTCAGCTGACATCCAAATAGCCTGCCTGCTCTAAGGTTTGCATCACGTGGCAAAGTAAGTGGGAACAGCGTGTGGTCGGCAGCATGTAGCTCTCTTAACATTTAGATAAATGCTGACGCTACAGACCTGGTCCTACTTTTCCAGAGCTTCCCACCTCAGTTACAAAACTAATAAACCTACACCAACTGTTCAGTGTCCTTGGTCTCAGAAGCTCTGATCCAATGCCCACTGAGGCCAAAAGAAAGGTTTCTTAATTACCCAGTGAGCGCCAAATCAGGTGTAATTAGACTCGAGTGCAACTGAAGAACAAGACGTATAAATTCTTTTGCAATGCAAATTCCTTCGCTACTGAGCTGTATTGCACTGACCCACCCGCTCCAGGTCTCCGTGTAATCTGATAGTTCATACATCACCCAGCGTCGAAGGGAGTGGTGCTGAGCAACAGATTTCTTGATATTCCTAAGCCGCTTTATGTACTTCATGTTGGTGGCTGATAAAGAAATGGCAACCAGAATTCCGGTTGTCACCATCATGAATGAAAGGATAAAAATTCAGTGACAAGTTATGAAATGTTACATCTGCTCAAGAAGGTAGAACCAGCCAAGAACAATGTGTCACAGCAACGTGTAAAACAGCATCAGATCTAGTCAGATACAGCACAAGCCAGGTCTATATTTGCAAGCTGCTCTGGTACAGATGTTAGTAGGTGTACTGAATAAAGGAGAGGAAGACTGTACCACCAGCCTGCATATCCATGGTAACCAGGAGAGAATCTCCTGGGAAAAGAAGTAGCGAGGTGGGGAACAAAGGCGCTTTATTCTTTTCCCTTTTGCAATAGGGCTACTCAGCTTTCACATTATACAGCGAGATTATTTAGGCTGGGGCAGTGTTCAGCCCCAGATAACAAGAGCAATAAGGAAAAAGGACAATATGGAAACACCAGCATCTTTAGTGCTCACAGGGCTTGTCTAGCTTGCACTGTGGTCCATGCCTCGGCATGTTCACAGCTATCGTTCCAACTAGGCTGAGGCCGATGCGAACACACCCAGTCACATTACGGCCCACCCATTATACACTGTGTAGTCCTGTGCTGGTTCTAGTCAGGACAGAGTTAATTTTCTTCACAGTAGCTGGTGTGAGGCCATGTTTTGGATTTGCCCCTAGAATAGTACTGATAAGGTGGTTTTAGTTGGGGCTAAGGAGTGTTTGCACTAATTCAAGGGCTTTTTCAGCTTCTGATACTGCAGCTGTGTTCCCAATTCTCTCTCACTACAGGCAGTGTGGGCGCATACACAGGTCATACAGCTGACCCAAACTAACCGAAGGAGTATTTCATTCCATAGCACGTCATGCAAAGTACATAGGCAGGGAGTGGGCTGGGGGGGCCATAACTCATTTGTTCATGCATTAGCTCATTAGTTTTGTTCATTCGTTGGGTGGTGGGTTGGTTGGCCACCTTTTCCTGATTCTCCTCCTCCACTGGAGGAGGGGGGGAGGTGAGCGAACAGCTGTGTGGTACTTTATTATTTAAACCACAACAAGTACCCAAAACATACCCTGGTAGGATGGGGCATGCAGCTAAAGAAGTAATGACCTGCTATGCAGCTATCAGTATACAGGATTTAGGTACAAAGTACCAGTATAGCACATTTCTCTGGGTATATTCTGAATGCATTTATGATGACTCAACTGCATCTGCTCTTGACAAAGTTTATAACTTATCTTACAAGTACCCATAAAAGTTCTATTACTGTCGAAGACATCCAGAGAAAGAATGAACTACTGCACAGCGATGAAATGACTGGGATCTCCATACAAAGCACAGGGATACCAGTCTCTGACTGTGTGTGCCTTCTGCATTACTCTAATGACCCGAAGGGCAACCTCTGGAGCTCCCACTCCCCTGTGCGCCCCAAATGACCCTCACAGAGCTCTCTCCATGTCCTTCCAGCTACCATCGGGGCAAGAGGCAGTGATGCGGCTGACAGCGAGATGA
>NW_010245592.1:7054-13318 GCF_000690775.1 Eurypyga helias | reverse complement strand
GTGTGCCGAGCAGCCAGGCAACAAGCCAAACAGAACAAAAGAAAGAGGCACTGTCAGCCCTGTTGCTGTATGTAACCCCTGAAGTAGCAGGATGTAATATTATTACAAAGAGTTACTTTTAATAATCTCCTTTTCCGATTCTCTTGCCCCTGACACAAATTTCAGTTTATTCCATTTGTGAGTCTGATAGGTCTCTGCACGCGGTCCATTCCTCTGGCTTGTTCCTGGTACCCCCATAGAGGTTCTCCCTGTGCTACACTAGAGGCAAGGAACAGTAACATCAGAAAAAAAAAAGGGGAGGGGGGGGAGGAGAGAAAGAAAATAGAGGCAATAAAGCTTTAACATAGTCAAAAAGCCATCTGAACATCAAAACAGAAGCAGAAAAGTGCCTTCTTTTTAAATGTATCTTTTGTTTCCATGCTATACTATCTACAGGGTATTTTTTCTAATAGTCTGTTCTGAAATAAGTTGGGCGTGGTCTTGTTACTAAACATTGCATGCTTTGATGATCATACACCAAAGCAAACTACTTTGCTAATCTGGAATAAATACTTAAATTCTACAGTGCCTTTAAGAAAATGGGGCTTACGTACCTTTTATTTCTCAAATGAAAATAAATTTTATTTATTCATTTTCTCAAATGAGAAATAAAAGCCCAGGAAAAAGTAATTTCCCCTCTATTTTAGTTGGTTTTGAAAGTCTTGGAATTGACAGTTGTACGTAAACAATTTACACCTTCACTTTTACAGCTACATAAAATCAGCATTGATTTATGCAGCACACAAGGTCTTTATTTCTTGATTAACTTCCCTTCAGGCTTTCACTGTAAGCCAGTGATATTTCATTAGAGATGAGATAACATCGATACTTTTATTAATTTCCTTCATCATACTCAGTTGCTTGTAACTTTGGCAGGTGGTACTATTTTCAGGCCCTTTGAGTCGGAGGGCAAAGGGATGAATAGCTTGCAACTGAAGTCCACCCCACACGCAGGAGGCAGGTTACGGCTGCGCAATAAACCTCGGTTCTGACACATTCAAGTTTGTGCTTTGACTCAGCAGAGTAAATAACGCTCTTTTCGAGCAGTCTGCACAAAGGCGTCAGAGCGTTCTGGTTTCACACACGGCAAGTTACACATCCAACACAATTAATTAAAACCTTTATAAAACTGAAGTGCCTTCCCCTGGTATTTGACAATCTGCTTTTCCTAAGCAAAGTGGCTGCGAGTTCAATGAGAAACGTCAGGAAGGCCAGTTAAAATTTGAGGTTTGTTTTTATTAAAGCTCTTTTCATCTAAGTAGACCACTTGCACGTTCCTGTCGCAGCAGCTGACTCTCACCTATTCTAGAAAACGGCTTTTGTTTCCTTACCCTAACCTCCTACAGAAGATACTGTCTCCAGATCACTACACAGTGTACAGATCTGGTGTGGAATATAATATTCTAATGACCCCACAGCCGACTCTTGGGCTGAGCTAATACGAGCTCTCTCAGCTTTAGTCCAAATTTGATAGCAAAGTAAACAGTTAGGATGATGCTGAGTGCTATTGTAAATTCCAGCCTGAAGAGTGGATGGTGGGAAAACATGGTGTAATCATTTACAAATATTATGATGAAAACTGTGCTGTGGTCAGTTTTATTTTGCCTTAGAGAGGCTTTTAAAAGAACAATGTCAGATAAGAGCAGCTAATAGAAAATGAGCATTTATATTATGGAGATAGAGCTGACAAGATGTAGTGCTGTAGGAGCAGATGTAGTTGGAAAAACAATGGAATGCTTTTCAGCAGAGTTTGCAATTTTGTTTTGTGGAGATGGAGCCAGGAAGCCCCTGCTTCCACCACCATCATTCTCAGAATCAGTCCCCACAAGTCCAACAGGAAGGTTCATACTGAGATGTACCTATTTGTACACTAGGACCTCTTCAACCCAAATTATCGTGGTGATTGAGCTACAGCTTGTGGCTTTCATTCAGAATAAGACTGCTAAGCAGCTGAGATGGTTATTAAGCCAGATATTTGAAGCAACAGGAATAAAAAAAAATACAGAATTAGAGTTAAAGGTTACAGCCTAATTGCCAGTAAACTCAGTTATTTATTTTGCGTTGACTAAGAAACTTGCTGCATCAGGCTCATTGCAAGGGCTGCAAAGAAAATGTCTGCAAAGTTCCAAGAGAACTAACCGAAAATCTTTTGTGTACACATGCCAGTTTACAGTGCTCTCTTCTCACAGTCACTTGGCATCAGATTCACAGGGCCAGCTTTTAATAAAAGATCTTTCCACCATGAGAAAGGTTGTGAAAACAGCCTCTTCACTCTAGAGCAGATAGCATTTCCTTAAAGCACTCCACCGGATTCCAAATATAAACCCTCATATGCTTGTGCTTACAGTGCTGGGTTACACAAGAGATGGCAACCAGCTGGAAGAGCAAAATTTTGTCAAAACAGCAGGTCAGCTACCATTGTCCCTCCATATAGCGCTGACTCGCTGCAAACCTCAGAAAGGAACCAGAGCGTTTACTTGGTTCAGGGATCTCCGAGACGGACCAACCTTCAGTCCCATAAAAACTTTGAACTTTGCCTGTTCAAAGGTTGAAGCCCACTTGGGGATCTTGGAATATCAGATATGCAGTATTAAATTATTACACACACACATGATTTCAACTTGCTTCTAGGAAAGAAATGTCTCTTTCTTCTACCATCTTCCCCTGCCAAATTTCAAGCTAAAAGCCAACGGGAAAATTAATAACCCAAGTTATAGTTGTGACTGAGTTAAACATTACTGAAGCAATGGCTATAATTCAGAGCAAGTATAAAATGCAACAAAGCTACTTTATCCAAGAAGATAATGAAAGCAACAGAGCCATCATCTGTAGATGCATGGCAAGTCCAACGAAGCAACGGATGTGGGCCAAAGGAGATGTCCCTTACGACAGCCATCACAAGTATTTGTATGGCAGACATGTTTCTGTGGGAAAGAAAGGAAGGAAGGAGAAACTCAGTAGGAAAAACAATACAGGAAAGGCAGCAGAAAGTCTGACAGTGAGGAATAAGAGTTGTTCTTCCCTGGACAATGTGTTTCTTCCCTGAAAATGCCTAGTGACAAAGCACCACCTCACCAATGCTGGAACAAAGTCGGGAGCAATGCTCAGAGAAGCCTCCCTTGCATTAGCTGAATTCTACTCATCCATGGAATCAAGGCTTAGGTTGTTGTTTTGGGGTTTGGTTAGTTTTTTTTTTTAATTATTAGGATTGGATCCTGCTTCATTATCAGGTTAATATTAGCTAAAACTTACTAAAAAATGCCTGATTTTGACCTAAGTTTTGACACTCAAGTGAATCCAGGGTCAGAATCCCAATTCTGACCTCACAGCAGATCCTAGTTCTGTCTTACCCAAGTATGGTTTTATTCATACGTGCTACTCCGTTCCCAAAGGCCTGAGCAAAAGTGGAAGCAGCAGCATATCCACTTTCAGGTGGGCTTTGTTGATTATCTTTCACAGCTGTGGCAAAAATTAGTAACAGCCAACCTGTCAACAGAAACTAAGGAGCTTGTTCTACAGCCGTGAGGCCACAGACAGGAACAGCTACGCACCACACCGACCAGTGGGACCCAACTGGTCTCCGTTTGCAGGAGCTGTGCCAGAAGGTCCCTTCTCCTGTGCTGAACTCCATCAACCTTTCACAGGAGCCAGTAATGCCCCTCACTGTATTCTGCAGCCCAGTTTACCAGACCCATTACCTTCACACCACCACGGCACCCAACACGGTGCTCCTTTGGACACACATACAGGGGAAGCACGTACCTGCGGAATTCTGTCCAGCAGACATAAGAGCAGATTTCCTGAAGTCCCTTAGGCTTCTCAGCCGATTGCAGTATGTGCCACGGTTTCTCACTACTAGTCAGTTGTTTCTGAGAAACATGAAACTTCTGAGGAGAACATGTCATTTCATTCACAATATATGCTCCCCTACAAATATGTAACACAGATTGGAACTGACATTTAAGATGACCCACACCCTATATAAGCCTCACAAAAACTGCCTAGTTATTCACTTTTCCAGCTTGGCAAACTAAGCCTCCATACTCACTGTCAAGCTAAAACATTTGTTAAAATAATTCTTGGCTTCCTTCCACTCCAAACAAATTCATCAGGCAGATATTTCAACTCATTTTTTACTCAAGCAAGCAGAGGTAGGAAGGTACAAAAGTAAAGTATAAAAGCCTTCATTAGCTATAATATATTTTTTTGGTACACTCTTTTCTTCCGCATAAGGATAATGGAAGGTTTTGGCTATTTTTGAGGTCACTGTCTTCAATTAAGAGTAACGCATGAGCTTTAAACAAATCAGACAACCGTGGAACAATTTTAATCCCTGAATGAATAAATCCCTTGGGGGACGTGGCTGCAGAGAAATCAATGGGCAATTCTATTAAGCCTTAACAGCAAATAAGGCACAATCTGGCTTCTACAATGAACCTCAAAGCCACAGATCCTGTCATAAGAATTTGTCAGATTTGTGTGATCAGTCATCGACGTACAGAGCCCGATTATAGCCAGAATGTCTCCTGCTCACAGCAGCTGTTGGAACAGCATTGTGCTAGATCATCTCTGGGCTAGGGGCTATAATCCTGTGGGGGAAAATAGAACAGTAATAAGTGTTAACTGGGTGAACATTAATTAGTTCCAGGGAATCCTACCCTTATCAGCACCCTGCTACCCACTGACCTTACCTCCAGCTCAGAAGCATTAAAAGAAGCGTCAGCTGTGGCTGTGAGAAGCTCGGCATTTGCTCCCCCAGCCTTTCACAGCAACATATAAATGACCTCTCCTGCCCTACAGACTGGAAGTGCTCTCTCTGACTGTGGGATCAAACACAAATCATTCACACCAGGCTACAAAAATACACCACAGGCTGGCACAGAAAACAGAACTGTGTTTTATTAAAAAAAAAAAAAAAATCATCAAAACGAAGCGGCAATTACCCCTCCCCACCAATATAACTAAACCCTCACCTACTGACATCTCTCAGGGTAAGCACAGAATCACTTTGCTTGGTACAGTTGATACAGCCTAGCCCCTACTTAGGAGCCTCTGTGATACGCCTCGGGATGCATCTGTTCCTGTAAATGAAATGCTCTCGGGACTGTCCTACGGCACTGGAGCCAATGGCTTGAAATCAGGCTGCTGAACTCACACAGTCCTTGGAAGGGGGTGACTACATCCACACCGCTTGTTGAAAACCAGCTTATCTAACCAGGATGGTGTCCAGGGCTGTTCCAACAACCCGAGAGGATAGGTGCCCAGTGACAGCCTGACTCAGGAACGTTCCCTGTGACGTTGAGTAGGACAGATGCATCTTACCTGTCCAGCTACCCAAAACTGCTTAGAGCTCGGGCATGACCAAGGTGCACAGAAACAAGTTTCCTTTCCTTGAAACCAAGGCACGTGAACAAGGAAAGAGGGTGAAAAGAACACACAGAGCAACTACCCAGACAGAGCTATGATAGAGACACGGCGCACCCGGTGCTCGGGCATTCCGAAATACCCACTCCGAGCATTCACTGTTCAGATATATAGTTCTTGAGAGTCAAGTTTTCGGAGCCATTAAATGCTTAAAGATAGAGATGGGAGCCATCACCTCTTGCAATAAATAGAAATCATTAGCTGATAAGAGGTACAGTGGGATTTTCAGGTCAGGTGCCTCAATCCTATTGCTGCTGACCAGAATTATATCCCTGAAGATGGTAAAAACCTCTGTGTAAAAGAGATGCCTCAGTTATCCCTCAGCACCCAAGTACAACGTCTCTGATCCATTCTGCTGGCATATGAAAGAAAGAAATACAGAAGTAACACTACAAGCAAATATTTTCCTCCTTCTCCTGGGTAAATAAAAAAATATCACCTGCATATTTCATCTCTGAGATCTTGCTTCAAGTCTATCCCTGAGCAAACAGAAGGCCTGTGGAAGCTGCTGAGGTCAATTTTAGCACTGCCAGGCAGCGTGAGACACATAGCAGGTAGAAAGTTAACTAGTTTAATTCACACTGGCTTGGCATTCTGTGAAGGGGGTTTTGCGGAAGTAATTAAAAAAGGGAACCTGAAGTCATTAGAAAGAATAAATAATTTTCACAGTGACCCTTTACTTTACTCCCCAGCATCTTTTCACCGATGCATGTTATCCAGAACTCTGTAATCTGCCCAATCAACTTAACCTACCAATATACAGTTACCACCTCACTTAAAAAAACCCAAACTAGTAAAGAA
>NW_010245592.1:0-7031 GCF_000690775.1 Eurypyga helias | reverse complement strand
CAGCAGCAATTAAATAAGCTGGCTTCACAGCCTGCAGCATACTTACTTCCCACTTTCATGTCACAGAAAGATGTGAAAAAGAGCTAGGTCATAAGATAAAAACATTATACATATGGTCTACCATAGCTCCCATTATATTGAATCAAATAACCTCTGAGATAAGTACATATTCAAAGTGAGTATTTGAGAGCAGTAAACGGGACAGTATCTTCTTACATAGCAGGCTGGTGAAGAACAAGAAAGCCATGGACCAGGTACAGTCTATGATTTCCCTTTGCTAATTAAGGGCTGAGTGATTTGGGGGAACGCATCTGGACAAGAAAGTGATTCTGGACAAGAAATTAATCAGACCACATGGGTCTGACAGTTCTCCTTGGGCTGTGTGGGAAAAAAAAAAAAGTAATTCTCATTTGTGCTACAAAGCAATTAGCACACTGGGAGAAAATGACAGCATACACTGACACCAGATACTACACCACATTAACTGTTCCCATAAACCTTAATGGTAAGTAGGAGGGATAGAATTAAAAAAATGTATAACAAGGGCCAGTCTTTTTTCAAAAGTAACTTAGGTGACGTCATGTTTGGAAGCCAAATTTCAGATATATGAAATAGGCTTCAATTTCATAAACTGTTGAGCACTCCTCTGTGGGGAAAAACAAAAAAGAAAAATCAGTCTTCAGAGTCTGTCTACCTTCAGTGTCCCAAAAATACTAAGCCACGTAGGAAAATTCAGAACTCTTCACTCAAACTAACTTGTCTTTCCTCAAAAGCTCCTTTTCAAAATCCTGGGAGAATACTGCTGGTGAGGATAGCATTTTCTTTGTCACACCTGGATTATGTGCCAGCATAGCAAAATCCAGCTACCACTGCTGGCCTGAATGGGCCAGGCTAGATATGGAGAAGGATCTCCGCACGTTCATTTATGCTGACAGAACTGAGGACACACAGATCTAAGAGACTGATTGACCTATTTTAGCTGTTCGCTCAAACGGTGATCAGCTCTGACAAGTTTCTCACCTCTCTTTTTGATTCACACTCTTTTGTACATTTGCTCATGACACGCTGTTGAAGGAACCAAGGACTGATCTCTGGCTTAAAGACATCAAGTAAACTCTATTATGATGCTGCCACCTATGGTCTTTCTGAACACCACACTGTCCCTGCACAGTTCTGATTTTCATTCAAATTCAGAAATATTATATTGTTCATCCTTTGATAAAACCCTTAACACATACACACACCCTAACCCCCTAAAGAAACGTGGAATAAAAGGTTTGGGGCGACAAAATTTTGTCATCTTTCCTCCGATTTCCAGCCCCAAAGACCTTCCCAGTTTTGCCTGCTCTGGTGCCCTCTGATGAAGACTTTGCCATCAGCAGGTCTGAGAAGTGCAGACGACTCTGAGGTGAACACTGACCGAATCAGCATGAGTGGTTACTTCCAGACAACACTGAGCATGCCTGAGCACACTATGTGACCAGCCTACGAGCAGAAGACAGGGATGAAAGCAAATTTGTTGAAGTTTCTGTGAGGCCAAATGGAGAACTCTCCCCAGCTACTCCTAAACATACTTCATTCATGATCTACTCCTGTACGCTAAGTACCACTAACACTGACATTCATTTTCTTCCTCTCCCAATGTTTTTCTGTACAATAGCTTCGGGAAGCTAACATATCATTAAGTGAAAAACAGATCTGGACTTGCATGCCTTTTTGATGCAGAGCAGGACACAAAGTGATGTAAATTCAGGATCTCTTACAGCCTCAAAGCACAGACCTAAGCCATATGGGTATTTTGCACAGTGTTCCTGACTATGAAAGTGTCAACTGAGTGGTGATGCACTAAGCACTGTACCCACTCAGAAGGCCTGTAGCTACAGAAATTATCAGTTCATTCCTCTTCCAGGAGCGGAAGTGGTCAGACGGACAGACAGCGCATCTGTACCTCCTTAACCTCCAGTTTGTCCAAGAACCTATCATAGAATCACAGAATGGCTTGGGTTGGAAGGGACCTTAAAGACCATCTAGTCCCAACCCCCCCTGCCATGGGCAGGGACACCTTCCACTAGACCAGGTTGCTCAAAACCTCATCCAGCCTGGCCATGAACACTTCCAGGGATGGGGCATCCACAGCTTCTCTGGGCAACCTCTTCCAGTGCCTCACCACTCTCTCCTGTCTCTCTCTTGCATGTTTTCACAGCCAGCTGATGCAGCGCAGTTCCTGCTTCTGCCTAAACCCCTAACACCTTGGAAAAAGCTTAGCAATATTGATTCCAGTATAAAGGAAAGAATGTCACAACTGTAAGATTTCAGGATTTACTAATTTTGATAGCATATAGTGACTTTTTATCTACACATCTGAGTCCTTCTTTAAACTCCATGTTACATATATTGTATTTATAGCTTCTTTATTCAGGTCTGGAATATGTTCTATTAAGAAGGAAAGAAAACTAATCAAATATAGAATCAAATAAACCCCGTAACTCTAAAATACAGGCAGCTGATAGCATTGTATTAGACAATGAGTTAGAAGATGAAGCTGTTCCTTTGTTATTCTATTTTTCTTTAAATAGCAGAGTTGCTGAAGCTGTTGTGATAAAAGAAGAATGACATGGAGGAAGAGAAACCGGGTAATCTTTCCATCTCGCTTATCACTTTTCAGTACAAAGTGGTAAAACTGCAACTTGTCTCCCCTGCCCAGTACCTTTATGTGCTACAGATTAAAAAAAAAAAAAATAAAAAAAAAATCAAAGCCCACTGAGTTTTTAGCTTTTCAGGGAAGCAATTTTAAACACCACCATTCAAAATAAATTGACTTTCCAAAAAACCACAAACTTTTTTGTCGTTTAAAAAAGCAGAGCTATTTAGTATTTTTATGCATAAAATATAATAAACTGTTTACAGAGACCTCAGCTTAGCAGTGTGTGCTGAAGCACTTTTTATAACTCTCTGTACTCTCAAGAGAGTGTCTCCCTTGCAAATTTGGACTTGCACATCGTACCTGAAATTGTGAGTGTAGCCATAAAAGGCAACGCTGTACTTCAGTACGGTCAAGATATTTTCTTTGGAGCTTTCTTTCTAAAGCTACTTCTCCCTCAGCTTAGCCGCAGAGTTCATCAGGGAGCCAGCTGGTAGAGGACACCACCAAAAGTACATACTACCTGTGTGGGTTTCCCATGCCCTAGGGCTGACTGATGAAGTCTGCTCTGAGGCAGCTGTGAGCACAGGGAACGGTCGGCCTGAGAATCCCAAGAAACAAAATGTACTGGAAGAAATAGCAAGGAAATCAGTGTCCTGTTTTATCTCATTCTCTCTGAACATAATAAACTGGCTAAAAAACTGTTTGCCCTAAGTAAATACTCTTGTAATTGCACTTCGGTAGACTCTTTCAAGGTCACCGAGAGTCAATGGCGACAAACTGCTAAAAAATCCCCGTCTGTCTTCTACCTGTTTTGACACATGCTTCTCCGAGTCATCGATGCGATTTTCCTCTTGAATTATTTCAAAAATTGCCAGAATTTAAGGCACCGCCATTGCATACAGTGAAACTTGCTCCCAAGGTACATTTCAAACACGCTCTACAAAGGTAGATACACCATCTGCTGTTTAAAGGGCTCTAAGACAGCTGGCTGTTGGTTAAATTCCTACAACTACTGGATAAGCTCTACTGCCAAGAGGAATTTTGTCGGCTCCAGCTGAGGCTATATAGAGCGTATGGGCACCAGGAGTAGCGGGACTTGCAAAAGGTGTGAACCAAATAAAGTGTTACCCTTGAAATCAAGGTAACGATTATTTAAGTTTCAGCTGCATTAAAACCATCACTGCCGATTGTTTTTGCAGAACGACCTACCAATACATTCATGCTATACTCCCAGACTGCTGTCTCTATTTTCTCAGGTGCAGACAGACCCCATCGCTTGGTTTTGCACTGCAAAGACTTTTTGTTTCACCTTGCTATAAGCCATCAAACAGATGCAGACGTTTTACACTCGGAGCTCTACAACGCACAATGTTCACACTTCACAGACACCAAAAATTAAAGTACTCCAGAATTACTGTTCTGATTGCATTGTTCACTTTCGTGTTTCATTTTAAAACCTTCCATTTTAAACGCATGTCAGAGCAGCCAAAGACCCCCTTGCCTCTTACTCTGCACCTTGTTTTATCCACATCTACCTGCAAAAAGTTAATCTAATTTGATTAACTGAATCAGAAAGATCTTTCCGTTAATGACTATGAGATGACACGCATGTAATGAGGGTGTCTTCGCTTTAGCCCTCGTCCGTGGGGTGACGGAGTGAGAGAGGCTCAGTACTACACTGAGAAGGCACTGGAGGGGGACCTGTGCCAGTATTGGCCGATTCAAAAACATGAACTGAGAGGACTCGACCTGACCAAAAACAAGGATGGAGAAACATAATTTTGAGGGAGTTCTGCTGGCTTTAGGATGCGCAGCAATCCACAGAATTGCTTCAGGACAGATAAAGCCATCTTCCTTATGGGACAATTTTGTTCATGAGGAGATATTTCACTATAACAAAATGGGTAACTAAGCAGTCTCCTTCCCTAAATTTTTTGCATAGGTCTTGTTTCTTTCTAATAATACAGAACCATAAATCTCTCTACAAGAGAAGACTGTATATTTAATACCTTGGGCGTGTTACGTTTTAGTGGTTTATGGTTGAATTTCCATCTCTCCTGTGACAGTTAACTCTCTTTCAGAGTATGCAGAGCTGGGAAATGAAGTAGCTGTTTCTAGGAGTGTGTTACAATCCTGGCACATAGGGCCTTTGTTCTACTGCCTTCCAACAAAGATTTCCATGTTCAAACGGATGTCCTTTAGTATTTTGGACTGATACAAACCAGACACATTCAGTTCATCAGCACCCACAGTCTCAGAAAGGCACATCTAGGCATCTGAAAACACAAAGATAAATAAATCCTGCATTGCTGGATATACACTACACTCAGTGAGCCAAAGCCAGTGCTTGTCGTTAAGAAGCAAGACCTCAGAAGTCGAGAGAACCGATGCGCTCCAGCTGTGCGGCGCACTGAACAGGATATCTGTGACACCAGTAAAAAGAGACTTAGGAAACACGTTTTTCTTCTGCACAGCGAGTGCTTTGCAGGGTCCCTGCCCACAACACAGCTTGGCTATAGTGCCTCAGTCAGAGGTCGGTTGTGCTAGCAGCGCCCACCTGAAACCAAGAGTGGAACAGCCACACTCCACAAGGCACACACACAGGGAGAACTTGCTTCGCAGCGCCCACCTGAAACCAAGAGTGAAACAGCCACACTCCACAAGGCAGATCTTTGCACACACACAGGGAGAACTTGCTTATCTCATGAAACACCCATGATTCCACTTTAGCCCTGCTGAATCTGAAATGTAGCTTTGCTACTGCAATAAATGTTTGACCGAGCCATTTCCATAATTTAATCTTATTTTCAGTTCCTCGGTAACAGCTCAGTGCCAGCCCCTGCTATTGCAGAGCACTTCCTTTCCTCCTCTTTGCTACTCTTCCATCCTGACTGTAAGTACCAGAGCTGCCAGCCAAGCAGCTTACAGGTGTTAACATCTGCACAAAGGGATAGCAGGAGATGTCAGTACTGCCACAGGTTGCACACGAGCAGAGCCCTTTTCTTTGGAGAGCTCAGCGGCAGGCAGAAGGCACTCATGTTCCTGTGCTTTACATTAGAAGCAACACTACAGCAGCAAGGTTACTGCACAGGTTACTTACTTTTTTCTCCCAAGTGAAGAATATACATATCCACATGCACACTGCACGCTAAAGAAAACATTTTTAATTAAAAACACAGTAGGAGTAAAGTTCACGAGGTCATTGTGAAAGCAAAGAAACAAGACCCTCTACTGTCTATAAACTCTGATGCCTGTACATAAACTAATTACCCATCACTACAACCACAGAAAGTTCCTACTTCATCACTGGATCAAGCTGAATGCACCAGCTCCCTCTTCTTTAATGATAAGCCAACTCCTACCATGAAACTGCCTTCTTTCAATGATTAAAGAGCCGCAAGGCAAGTGCCAGTAATAACGACACATTTTTCCCTTCTGTAACCTAATCCCTGCCCTGTAGAAACTGCTGACAGAGCTCGCTTTCACTTAAATTTTACATAAAACAATCCACATCATGTTGCAAGGAAAAAGCCCCGGCGTTTATTGGCTCAGCATCCCTGCCCTGTAGAAACTGCTGACGAGAGCTCGCTTCCACTTAAATTTTACATAAAAACAATCCACATCGTGTTGCAAGGAAAAAGCCCCGGTGTTTATTGGCTCAGTGATACAAGGAATGCGAAATTACTCTGATGCAAAAATGATATACAGCTTTGTATCAGTATCCAACAGGCTTTGATGCATGGTTACTATTTTTGGAGACTAACGACAGGTGAGTGATAAAGCAAATGAAGTTTTTAGTGATGACAAACACGGGAGAATGTACAGCGCTGGGTAGAGAACGTGACACCCAACAGAAGAAAGATTTATGGGAGCTAATTACGGCATGAGATTTATAATGGAAACACAGTAGAAGAGGAAAAACTTCTGGAAGATGTTGTGTATGCCAACCTGGAATAACAATTTACTTTCAGACAAAGGATGTAATGTGTAGTCCACTGCATGCCTCCAGCTGATATTTAGACTGCTTTGGTTGGTATTTATGGGCATATAAAGCCTAAGACATTCATGAGTGTATGCAAATTAAATACAGTTAAACTAGCTATAGAAAAAGAATGTTAGGTTTTTAACTAGCGTGAAAACATGTAAATAATCAGAGCTTTTATTGTTATTAAATACATGGGGGATTTTCAGTTAATCATACGGCAGAACTGGCAGGATGACGTCTGCACAACCAACGTGAACTGCACTGCACTCTTAAAGCTTTCGTCACTGAAGAGATTCCCCCACCGTGACCTAAGATCCACCAGTGGCAATTAAAATTCAACGCGCTAACTACACGATTTCCCACTGACCAACTAAAGTTCAGTAAGTTTGGCGCATCAGGCCA
>NW_010245591.1:41125-64082 GCF_000690775.1 Eurypyga helias | reverse complement strand
GGCCGGGCGCTGCCCTCCGAGCCCTTCCCGCAGAAAAATAACAAAAGGGGCACCCAAGACGGTGTGTAATCAAATAGCCATCTTTAGGCTTCAAGGCTAGGGACAGAAATGTAGGCCTCAAAAGAAAGGCCTGTGTGTGTCTGTGGCTGTGTCTTGGGGGGACCCCCCGGGCCGGCGCCCCCGCGCCCCGGAGGCCAGGGGGCGCCCCCGCCGAGACTTCCCTGCATTATTTTAAACTTCTTTGGGTTTTTAACGGACCGCGGTAGGATTTAAAAGGGGGCGACAGAGGGACTCCCGATTGGTTATTGTCCAGGCAGTAAAAACAAAAACAAACAAACCCCCAAACAATACGAACCCTCCCGGCCGTCCCCCCCGAAAAAAATAATGTCTGCGTGAAAAAATAGGTGAAGTAAAATATCGGTGAGAAGCAGGATTATTCCCGAAGGGGAAATACCACCGACTGTCAGTAAAATACATACTCCTAAAGCCCATATGCGTTCGTGTTTATTTCTTTTTGATATATTTATCTATTCGCTTCGTGGCAGCTTGTGGGTGTTTTTTTTGGCTTGGGGTTTTTTCTTTTTGGTGATGTTCGCTGTCAACGACATGTTTATGTCTACGTTGTGTATCTCGGCCTGTGTGTTGTTTTTGACAGGTATCGGAGAAGAATCAGTGGGGAGAAATTGTAGAGGAGTTTAACTTTCCCAGAAGTTGTTCTAACGCTGCCTTCGCTTTAAAACAGTATTACTTGCGGTGAGTGCTATCAAGCTGTTGCAGTAGTAATTTTTTTTTTTTTGGTGTGGGATTATATTTGCGTTTCAGTGTTGTACAATAATAAAAAATACCCCTACTCTTTTAAAATGTTATAAAATATACTGGAAAGAACTTGTAATTCCTGACTGGTCTGGTGCAGTGATCAGTTTGAGGTAATTCTGGTTTGTAGTTATTTTATTTGTATTTTACATCTGCCAACCTTAAACTTTGAAGGGATCCCAAGAATACAAACACTGTATGTCAGACCCATTTTTATTGATTGTTTTAGTTTTACAGTATTGAAGGACTGTTACTAAGTGATCATGTTACTGCAGTTACAAAAACTTAGCTTAATTTTTGGAGCACAGAGTGTTGATATGTGTAAACTTGTTTACTGCTCAGTGGGGTCAGGCATTGAATGAAAATGAATCTTCAGGAAGGTAGACTGCTTTGGATAAATATATTGTTATCAGTTACTATTAGCATACATGATTTTTTATTTTGGAGTACAAAGAGCTAAATATTTTTTTTCTATTACTTGGAAAAAGGAGTTGATTTCTGCAGTTAAAAAAAAAATTATATTGCATTCCTTGAAATGATACAGGTTGGATTTTGTGATGCAGATTATTTTTTAATGTAGCATGGAGTTCATATTGAATATTTTAAATTGCTGTGTGTGGTAGTGTTCAGTTACTAGATGACTTAAAAAAATAAATTTTTATTAACTTCTGGTGATTATTCTTGGTGTGAAAGATTTTGGAATTATTGTGTAGTGGGTTTTGGTGCTATATATAGAAAATTATGTAGTATTTGGAATGAAGTGTAATGTATGTTGGTTAAGTAATGTAGTTTTCTGTTTCTGAATTGTATAAATTGTATTTTTCATTGCAGTTAGTGGTAATACAGATGTGCAATGTGTACCAAAGATGTATGGGCTTTTGGACTTCTGCTTTGGTGATCTGAGTTCACACAAGTTTTATCTGGCTCTAGTTTGGCTCTCTGAATTAGGAAATGCAGTAATTGTACAGGTGCGCTTTCTATTGGTTGTCCTAGATTGACTTCCAGCTTGAAGCTGTAGAGTTCATAGCACAGTGGAGCAGTTATTGAGTTACAATGATGTCTGGAAAACCTTAGTCAGATATCTGTAGTTACTGAATTTTTCTTTTTTTGGTGGTGACATATGATTGCTTTAAGATCCAGACTAAGAAAAGAAATTGCCATTGTTAAGAGCTTTAGCAAAGTTTATGATTGCTAGCAGGCCTAGGAATGAAGTGGGAAGCTCGCTGTGGGATGTCCTTCTCTGTGGGTTGGTGTTTTTCTTTTTTCTTTTTTTTTTTTTCTGTACTACATAGTATGGAGATAGTGTTGCTGAAGTTTTGTTGGATCATAGTAGTTTTTTGCTTTGTGAGTTTTTCTGTTGGATCATGCAATTTGTTACTTGACTATATTTTACTTATAATTTGCAAAATGATAGGTTTTTGGATTTTATCCTTTCCTTTTTATTTCCATATTTGATGTGTTTGAATGGACTAACTTTTTGCAGTAGAAGGTTGTACGTCGTTGGTGTTTACATCTGCATTTTGAAAGCATTTATATGCTATGACAGTTAACACAATTAATGTTAATTTAGCCTTCTAATGACTATTAATTTTTAATAAGATACTACTTTTTAATTTAGAATCAGACATACAAAAATGGTTTTTATTATTAGCATGCTGGTATTGACATTTAAAATACAGTTGCTGAAACTATAAATGATTACATACAAATAAGTGGAAGGTTTTTTATTTATTTGGAATTTAGGAAAAGAAGTTGAACAGTTAAGATGAAGAATCTTTTAAAATCTGTGTTTTATCATAATTTCTGTGATACACTTAGGTCATTCTGAAATAAACTGTCAAGGTTGTTGGTTTAGGGGTGTATTGGTTTTTAGTGGTTGATTTTTTTTTTTTTTCCCTTACCCCCTCCTCCCTCCCTAAATCACTGCTCTTCTCACTGTTGCTTCTCACATAATCTAAGTTTGATGTGAACTGTTTCCCAGCTGAGTTCACCTCCTTACATGTGCAGTAATAAAGCTGTATATATAAGGTTATCTCTGCTGGGTTAACATTTGTTTAGCTTTAACCTAGAAGGTTTATGGAGGGGATATGGTTATAGGGAAGGAAAAAATGTTCTATTAGCTGTGTTGAAGAACATAACTTGAGTTTTCTTATAGGGCTAGGTTTGCATGAACTGCTGAGCAATTACCCTTAGGAAAAAAAAAAGTTCCTCTTGAGTCTCAAGTATGACTATACTCCTGGCCTCACTATTGTGATGACTTTGCAAACAAAACCAAACAAATGGAGGCCTATCAACTTCCATATAAATTTTTATCCAGTTGTATGTTGTGTGTCCTGTGAAGTGAGGGATCTGTGTGGCAGATGGGACCCTGTTGAATTCAGAGGGGGGCTTCACTGGTGTGCACCTACACGCAGACGTTCGCAGTTTTGGATTCGTGGTGGTTTGTGATGAAAGGTGCTTCTTTCTATGAAACATCTG
Source organism: Eurypyga helias (assembly GCF_000690775.1). Classification (NCBI taxonomy): domain Eukaryota; kingdom Metazoa; phylum Chordata; class Aves; order Eurypygiformes; family Eurypygidae; genus Eurypyga; species Eurypyga helias. Next base: position 60,791 of record NW_010245591.1, on the reverse strand, counting down.
GCAAGCCCTGTTCACTGAGATAAGATCTCAAGCTACATGGACCACTTGCGCGTTTTGCTGTGTTGTCGCTAATAATGCTGTCATTTTGACTTAAAATTACTGTGTAAATAATTTAGAAAGTTGAATTATTTGTGTGGTATCTATAGTCCTGCTGGCTTGATCAAATCGAATGTTTTGCCAAACAATCATTTGGTTATGTTTTTTTCTAGGCAGTTGTGAGGTTTGTCTTTTTTCTTTAAATATCTTTAGTTTTGACTGTTGTGGAATTTTGCTGTGTGTCTGTGGGAATGTATGTTATGCTTCATTAAAGATGTGAATTGTTTAAACTTGTGATATAATGATAGACTTTGGTAGGTGATACGTGAATATATGATAGACAATCCTATCTACCCCTTTTCCCTTGCACTGACCTCTCTTTTTCCCTCAGTGGGAAAAAGTTATTTATAATAGGAAAAGTCTGAACCATTCAAAAACTTTGTGCCTGTGTTGCTTTGAGCTGTCTGACAGGTGAAGTAATTTATGCACTGTGGTTCTTAGTGAGCAGTCAAAAGCCACAGTGCCGATAACCATTGATAGACTGTACTTGTTAATGTAGTTCTGTAAGTCTCTACAGCATCAGAGTGTGTAATTCCCTTGGATGTAGTGCAAATTAGATGTTTCATCTCAATTGAGGTGAATTAGTAAAGCATTTTCTAAATGCTTCTCCAAAGATTATTTTATAATGTTAATGAAAATATTTTAATATGGGGTAATAAATGTAAACATCAGTAATATGGGCATGCTTTTACGTTTTTGCTAGCTAGTAAACATACGGTAGGTGAAAAGAAAGTTAACGTGAAATATAGCCTGTTCTTTATGTTAATGGTTGATTAGGTTACAGTCCTACAAAGAATTGGGCTGATGTGACCTCATATGTTAGTGTAAGATTCTGTTGGTTTTCACGTGAGCGTAAGCGATACATTTATTTCTGTTGTGGGTCTTCGTATTTTCCTGGGGGAGTAAGAGACCTTGTAAACTAAATGCACAAATGAAGTACGCCTACCCAAATTAAAAATCGCTTTTAAAAGGTATTTCTCTGCGTTTAGAGAAATTATGTGGAAGGACCAAGTATCAGGTAGAACCAGTTTAAGTCTCAGTTCTGCAGAGACTTTCTGAGAGGTGGAAAGCAGCTGTGTATTGTAAGTTAGGGGTAAAGGCAGCAGAAATGAGTTAATACTAGTCAAAGGTGAGTAAGAATTCGCTGTTGTAAATATTGGGGAGGTAAGGGGGAGTAAAGTCGAGAGGAAAGGGGTCAGTTCATAAATGAGAAGTTGCATGAAGCTACTATAAAGCCAAGGCGTTATGCTGAATTTACTGAAATTCAGTATATAGTAGGATGCAAAAGTGTGAGCAGTTAAAAATCAGGACCATATGAAATAGTTATTGACAACAAATAGAGGGAGTTTTTGAAAGATGTGAAGATACAGGCTTATGACTATAAGTCATTTGATCTTCAAGATGCCACTAAGAAATGGAATAATAGTACTGATTTATTAAAAAAAAAAAAAAAAGGTGGAGGGGAGAGGGAGAAAAAGAAAAAAAAGGCATGAGCTGAAGAACTAGGTCAGTTTAAGGGATTCTGTTTCTAGTAAAATAGTGGCAGAAATATTAGGGAAACAATAATAAGCAGGTTGGACTTTTCCAAGCAAAATTACTTTAAAAGAGTTTTCTTTGTTACTCCTGCTCAGTGCTTAAAATTAGGAACTGATACTGCAGCAGCATCTGCACACAGATCAGTGAGTGTGGAGAAGTACAGGACTGGCTTGCTTGCCAGATCTGATTGCAGGTTCAAGGCCCCAGTGGATGAAGAGAAAGTTGTAGCTGTGGTAATATTTTACATATTTTCTAAAACTCAAATACATTTCAAAATCTCTCCATAACAGATTATTTATGTGTATGGATAGTCATCTGAATGAAAAATCGGGTGAAGGACCATAAACAAAAATAGAACAAAACATAAAGAGTAGATTTGGTGAGTCACAGCAGTTTTAGGTGCTAAAAGAGTAACATCAGTGCTTACATATGCATGTAGTAATACAAGTTTAGCCATTTCAGGCATATTTAGTATCTGGATTGATTCACTTTACATGAAGGTGAATAGTACGTTTGTGACATTAGCAGATGATGATAAAGTGGGAAGAGTTAAACACAAGTCAGGGCAGAAAAAGTTATCTAAAGAAATTTAGGCACGTTGTTGGAAAGTACAAATGAGACTTCATTTGGAAAATGCAAGCTAAAACAGTTGAGGGACAGTAATCCAAAACAGGTATTCACTGTGAGGGAATAACCTGGAAAGCAGTACTGCTGAAAAAGGGATAGGAGGGATACCATGGGCCTGATAATCCTGTCAGTTGTGTGCACCCAACTCCCTTTCATATGAAAGGGATTTGTGTGTGCTTCTGACGGGAAGAACCAGCCCCAATTTGCAGTATGATATATAGACTTCGTAAAAACCAGAACCAGTTCAGGTTGCATCCACAGAGGCATTGAACAAGTGGGAGATGAGTTTCTGTAGGAGACTGTGTGGCTGTATCTGTAGTGCTGTTTTACTTTCAGAGCCTCTGCAACAGGTGGGGCAACTTAACAAGCTTAAAGAGGAGCAACAAAATGTTAAGAAGGCTGAAGAGACTAATGGATTTAAAAATAAGATTTGAAAAATAAATGTCTTGCTTGGCTAAATGAACACTTTGGGTGAGAAGGGGGAAACAGTATTTACAAGCATTCGGAAGGGCCTCAGTACTTAAAAGGGGGATAATAAGAGGCTGTGTTAACGTGTAAACTGAGATGAAACCGAGGGGGAAAAAAATTCGGAGCAGATGGCAGCACAACCCCCCCAAGACAGACCTGTATACTTTTGGGATAGTATGCCAGGCGGGGCAGGGGGGACACCCCCATTCAGAACTAGCCTGCTTGGGACACTAACACATGTGCAGTAGGTAACGAGCCAGGACTGGCAGAGAAAGGGCCCGGATGACGTTACAGGTTCTGTCCATCCTTGAATAACACTGTAATGAAGGCTGTCTTCTGGCGTAGTTACAGACTGTCATTGCAACACCACAAACTTCACCTGTGGAATCTGTTGCGCTTAATTTTGTTACAAATCCTGCGGTCATTGGCGAAACAGGAAACAAATACATGGGTGACATTTTAATGATTTCTTTTTAAATTATTTCCCCCCCCCATAGATAAGAATTGTAATGCATGTTTCAGTCAAGTATCTGAGGCCTTGCTTTTTAAGTTTGAAGCTAGTATTTTACATAGTTAGAGGGGGAATTTTGTTTTGTACTGGAACCATACAGTCAACACATTCATGATCAAGACTAGTTACTGTTCATGCTATAAACCTTTATTTAGGGGAATTAAATATGTTGGTTGTTAAAACCTTAAATAACTTCTAATGAGAGACATTCTATTTGGCTGGATGTTGTCTCGTCAGGGTTGCTAGGAATCTGCTCAAAAGAAAATAGAACTTTTATAACACAAAATTTGCATTAGGCCTCTTCTGAGGAGAACAAGCAGCAGGTGAAAGGAAACATAGCTACCTTAAAATTGCTCTTTCTTAGAGTTATATTGTGATACTAGTCATTGTGCAGATGAGTTTGGTCTTTGTCAAAGCTTCTGAGCTTTTCCTTCAGAGGGTAAACTCCTCTGAAAAATGTAGTGAAAAATTATTGCAATGAATGTTAACATTTCTTTCTCTGATTACTTTTCTGCAAGCTTTTTGTTAGAAATGACCTAAATCACTGTGGCTAATCTGAAATATATTAGCTTATTTGGGGAGGGGTGAATGTTGTTCTTCTGTTTTAATACAGAATTCTGATTGTTTAATTTCAAAGCTTATCTAGACAGATGACTGAACTAATAACCCCCAAAGAGCAAGTTTCTGGCAACATTATAGGAACTGTGGTGACTTTGACCTACTGAATCTTCTAACTGTGGAAAGTTTACATGTTAAGACCATATTCTAATCTTCAACTGTAACAGTATCAAAATTAATTTATGCTTTAAAATTATTAATAGCTGTGGTAACGTGTGGTTTGAATAAATGGTAAGCATACTGCAACAGGATCAAGAATGCATATGGAATGCAAGTGCTTCTTTCCCTGTGAAGTCTCAGCTAAGAAAAGGGGTTTTGGAGTTTGGTGTTTTTTTTTTTTTTTTAAATTCATTTTAGAGCTAACAGACTTTAATTACCTTGTTTATTAGCAATTAAACCTCAATAGATAAGGCTTTAAACTCTTTTTCTTGTTTCCCTCCCCCCCCCCCCTTTCCTAACCTCTTCCCTACTTTTTCCAGTAATGAAATAGAGAAGTATAATTTGTGAAGTTTTACACGTCAGGTGCTAGAGGTACACAGAGGTTCAGACTGTTACTTTGCGAGTGCATGGCAGATTGGAAAGAAATCCAAATACAGTAAAGACTTTTTAAAAATACATATATAATGCTAGAATTCAGTTCTGACAGGCAGATTTCTTCTTCCTGAACCTTAGTTAAACCATCCATGAAAGGGGCCCACTATTAGTTACTATCTCTTAAAATTCCTCTTCAATCAATAAGCATTGTTTGAAAAACAAACTAGGATAATGTTATATTCTGTGAATTGGAAAACTGAAAACCAAGTATGTAACAGATTATGAGACTAGATTGTTTGTGTTTTGTTTTAAAATGCTTGTTCAGAGTGTCAGAGTGGTATCTTGCAGCTTAAATCGGACTACTTGGGGTAACTGTAGTACTGGTCCACATTATTAGAAGACATATAGTTCATGGAGGGAGTTGGGTATAGGCCAAAGATCTCATCACATGATATTGTTTCTGTTTATCAGTCTGATACATATTTATTCTGTGGCCTTAGTTAAATAATTTGCCATCTTTTTATTCATATTTATAAAGTGGGTATACTGATGTTTACCTATCTCAGAGAAGTGCGAGACTGTAAGCTCTTTAATGCAGGGATTGTGTCTCTTCATGCTTCTATGTCATATCTTAAATATTTGAAAATGAATATAAATTAGGAATATATGAGGAAAATAAAACTATTCATAAGCTTGTTTGCCCTCTGCAGTATTGAGAAGCAGAAAATATAGCATAGATGAGAGGAAGAACAATCTTTATTCCTTAGGGAATAAATAAACTTCGGATACCTAAGCAGAGAAATATTGGAAGGGTTGAAAGAAAGAAGCTTATCTTAAGGAAGGATAATAAAACAGCAAGATGGTACCCAGAATAGTGAGCTTAGGCTTTGCCTGCGGTACTAGATTAGCGAGCTAGGTATCAGATCTGAAATACAGTCTCCTTGGAGCAACGAGTTCAAGTCTAAGCAGACCTGAATTAGATTTTCAGCAACAAGGTAGTGTCACTGAGTTCCCTACTTTTTGTTTTCCTATCTTTAAACTGAATGTGCATGCATTTAGCTCCGGGTAAATTCTAGCAAGCCAACTGTGCTGCAAGAGGGAATGCATACTGTTATAAGAGAGTGGAGTTCTGTTGAACGATGCACTGGAGCATGTTTGACTGCAAGAGTGAACTGGGTTCATACTATTTTCCTTTTTTATTGCTGTGGGAGGAGCAACTGTTCTGATTAGTGGTCTTTTAGAATAATTTACAGTGTTACTTGTCAATCCATAGCTGCATGAAATACATTAAAAATCCTGTGAAGTAAGGTGATCATTCTGTTTCAGAGAAACCTTTTCTCTCGCAATACTTGCTGGACTTCTTACATGTTTGCTGGAGTTCAGGTGTGTCATACTTAGGGCTGCATGCATTTCTCCGTTGTTACGTGCTGTGACGTCTGCTGGTTGGCCTCTGCCTCCCATTCCAAAGGTTGCTATGCTTCCATGATAATCCATGTGTAGTGATTCTCAGCTCTGGAAATCACTAGATCATATGACTAACTGAGTAGCTCTGTTAAAGTTCAGTGGCGAAGTGCTATAACAATGTGTGTTACTGGGATGTAATGTGTTGGGGTAACTTGGTTTGGGATACAACCCAGGGGCTTCATTAAGCTAAATGAAAACACTTTACTTTGGGGGTAAATCTAGCATAGTCTGTTAAAAATTATTATGGTGTAGGATAGGTGTAGAACTATGTGTGGGTTGTTTTTTGTATTTTTTCTAAGTATATTTGTATTAAAAGAGAACTTGTGGAAATAAACATAGGAAGAGTTCTTCCCTTACATGGTTATTTTGCTCAGGAGTATCTGGGTTCTAGTGACCTCGATTACGTGACAGAGAATCCAGGCAATGGCCAGGTAAACACTGCCGTGTTACAGAATTCGTGTATGTCCTCAGTAACACTGGGGAGGATAGAGGAGCTTTGAAACACTGGAGATTACAGAGCAGTTTCTTGGACACTTTTCTCCCCCCAATACCATCTGTGAAAAACTAGGAAAGGTCATGTTTCTAACAGTGTATGTTCATATAATGCTACAGTTGCACAGAAAATACCTGAAAAAAATCAAGAATGACCTCATTTAAGTATGAATGTGCAACCCTAACTTTGTCTCTGGGGAATATTCTTCGTAATAGAGCTTTGTGCTCTCTGTGGTAGTTGGGAATAAATTCCATGGCAGTATTTATATGTTGTATCGCTGTGAGATACCTTTATTTTCCCTATCATCTATGTACCCATAGTTCTGACTTACCTTTCAATGTGGTAATTGATTAATCTCAATATTCGTTATTTCTAAGGAGGTTTTGAGTGTGCTCTCTGTGCATCCTTTCCCCACTGTCTTGGCTTCCATGGCGTTACCCAGGTGGGCCAATTCAGAAATCCTTTCCTTTGCTTGCGGGCTGAGGAGGGTTCACTGTTGCGACACTACTTACCCTGGCTCACTGGCCTAACTCACTGGTCTTTTTGTCTACCATTCTCTGCTAATTGTCATCTTCTCAATCTTTGCCTGCAAACAAGAACTCATTTTCTGTTCCTTGACCCCTTGATGTCTGTACCCATTGACTGCACATGGAATATTTACTGTAATCAAATTAATTCCTAATTGTAAAGAAAATTGAAAGAAAGGAAAGGTGTATGCAGGTAAAAGGGCAAGAGGACGAAGCACTAAATGTCAGGTGCCTAGCAACAGTAAAATACTGAATTTTACAGCAAAACAATAATAGATTCCATGGTACGTGGGGAAAAAAATTCTGCAGCTGTGGACATGCAGAATTCACAGGATCCAGACGAATACCTAAAGGGTTTTTCACACACCTGAAAAATGTGCTTTCAGGTACTCTGCAGACCCAGTCAGGCATTGCAGCATTGGCATGCATTTTGCTTGTTCTTCCGAGGTCGTTTTTGTAACCCTAAAAGTATAGAAACATAATTATTTATTTATTTTTAGTGAAAATGTTGTTTCTGGGCACAATTATGTGCAAAGGCTGACCCCTGTAGTGAGTTACTCGGATTAATTGGATTTGAAGACTATACAGAGCCCTAACTACCGTACAGCTTGGAATACCTTCAGTAAGCATTTTTTTTCAGATGCTTCAAAGTACTTTATTTCCTTCAAACTTAGCTAAACTTGTTATCCTGTTTAACGCCATGTGCTTCTCCATTTATGTAACATTAAGGTATTTATTAGGAAGATGTTACATTAGTCAACACATGTGGAATCATACTGAAAGTGTGAAAGGTTAGAAAATCAAAATACAGTCCGTAGTGATAGTGACTTCATAGCATGCAGTATTGTTCATTAATATGTCCTATGGTTAATAGGCTGTTAGTTACATTCCTAGAGAGGTGGTTTTTGTCACAGAAGAATACAAGATTTTTTTTTCTACTTAGATTTTTTTTATTACCAGTACACAAATCCCACTTTTCTGTAGTAGCTTTTCTTCTCCTAATAAGCAGTTTAATTGTACTTTAAACAGAGTTAGTCCAGCTGTTGAAGAAAGTGCTTAAGTAAGATCAAAGAAAAAGGTGACTTAAAAATAACCTACTGTTCAGCATGTAACTGTAAACAAACACCCAGCTTCCCTAAATGTACTGATATATTTCTGTATGGATATTTGTGTGCGATGCAGTTTAAAATGATGATTGTCCATAAATTTCTGTGCCTGGTAGAATGCAAAAATGTTCTGTTAGTTTTATGGTGACTTGGTGCTTCAGTAGGTCTGCTCTAAGAGCTGCGTTTGTAGGCTTGTGCCTATGTGGAATTCTCTCTAGATCTGCTTAGGGTGAATCTCATCCCTCTTCAGTGGAGGGCTGAAATCAGTGGTGTCCCATCTCAGCTCTGCAGTGTGCTTGTAAAGGTCAGGTGTGTAAGATACGCACCGCGTATATTAATGTGAAATGTGCCTGCTTTAGCAAGGAAAGAAACTAAAAAAGTGAAGTCAACAAAGGTATAATGAAAACTTAAGATGCTGAAATTGTTGTAAACAGAGTGGTCATTTCTTTAGCTGTCCTCAGGAGGTCTTTGCATGTAAGCAAAAGTTACAGACTCAAGGTTTGGTGGTTGTTTTCTTTTTTGAAGTGTTTATAAAAGCAACAGGATTTGGTTTTCATATTAGTAATTTAATTTAAGCTTGCTTTTTCTGGGGTTGGGGAGCTGCCTGGTGATGTAGCTAAATGAGGAAAAACCCAAAAAGCTGTTACCATTTTTTCTTGTTTTCAGAAACTTACTGAAGAATTTACTAATTTTTATGATGATTTCACTAGTACAGTGTGATCTGTAGTATTGCCGATTTTACAGCACTCAAAGCATCAAAATAAATATGATTAAAACCTTTTTTAAATTGTGGAATGATGCAAAGTTCTAGTGAAGTAGACACGGCATAAATATGATTGCTCACAGACCCTGTAACATACAGCAGCAACGTAAGTGTGCAGGATTGTTGATCTGATTGCCTTTAGTTGATGAAACTTTAAAGAGTGCATTAATTGTACATGATCCTGTTGTGGAAGGCCACTGGGTGGAAGTGGCTCTCAGGGCTGTGTCTTTCCTCAAGGCTTTTATTGGTTCAGATGGTCTGTGTTTGCTGTGGCTTCAGAGACTTTGCATGGTTTTTGACATGGCAGCTGCCCGTTGGGAAGGTGCGCACCTCCTGAGCAGGCAGGCAGTTGATCCACCTGTGCAGCTTGCATGCTCTAAGGTGCCTGTGTGCTCCTGGGTTGCTGTACTCTGAGTGGGCAGGTACCGTCGGGAGGCACATGCTAGCTCTGCCTGCATCTGGGTCAAGTAACACTGGCTGCTTCTCTGTCACCTGCAGGCCTAAGAAGAGGGAAGACAAGGTGTTTGGAGGTATCTTAATGAGAGGGGGAGAGAAGACCATTTGAGCATAGACAGTCAAATTGCAAAGGGAAGCAATGTGAATGTAGAGTGAGCTGGGAGCATTCATGCCTTGGGTGAGGAGGCAGGAATGTGGGAAAGTTGGTGGAGAGAACACTATTTGGAAGGGCTGATGGGGTAGATATTGTAGAAGGAAAAGGAGGGGTTATGTCATCTAATGCTGGCAAGTTAGTCTTTAATGGCCAACTGCCTCATTTAGATTGGTCACTGGATGTTAATTGACTTGTGGCCCAAATGCTGCATCACTACCCAGGGAAGGCTTTCATTAGTTGTAAACCACTGAATGGTCTTTGACTTGAGTTGCACCATCTGCTTTCTGCAGTGGGGTTCTGATTTACTGGTACAAACCTCTTTGTAGTCCTTTGCATCTTTGCTTGCAGTAAAAGTGCTGCATGAATGGAATTAATTTCTGTTCTGTTAGTTTATATTTTTCATTAACACTGAATTTACCATTTTCATTTTGGTTTATAAAATCTGTCATCGTCACAATTACTGTTACTTTTATCCTTATATTAAAATATCATAAAGGTATAACATTGCATATAATCAAATAAAGGATTTTATCTCTTCCTTAAAGAGCTTGCAGGGAGAAAGATCTCATCCTGGAAAATATTTCTTCATGGGCATTGCTGCACTTAGGAAAGCGAAGGAGGATAGAGTTGTGGAATAGTAAGGGTTTCTTCAAATAGTGTTGTCGCTTTGAGAAAATTACTAATATTTATGAATACTTTATTTTGTATGTTCATTATATGACATGCGTCAATTTTCTTTTATATGTACAGCACATAGAAAACTGGATGTCAGCTTAAGGTTGGGATAGGTTGCGTGGACTTTCTGTCCCACCTCTCATATTACATGTAAGTTAAGAATGTGTTCTCAGCAAGAGAGGAAAAGATGTAAGGGAACAAAATTTTTTAAATTCCTAGAATTTTTTTTATACCTGCAAACACAAAGATTAGAGATCAAGTTCAGATCTTAAGGGTGGAAGTAGGTGCAAAGTACTTTTTGACGGTTCTTGAACATATGCCATAGGGAACTGTTGCTTGTCCTGGGCCTTAGACTTGTGTAATTTGCAGCTAGAACTTCTCAACTCAGCCCACCCTGAGTGGAGTGTATATAGTGGTGTTGTTTAAAACTCCTAGAAGTTGTGGAATGTATGTCATTCTGATCAAAACAGTTAGTGGGCATAGCACAGGTGAATTAGTAAAATATGTGGGCAAACCGTATTTCAGTGTAACTCTCTGATTTCTACCACGTTACACAGATATTACCATACAGCTACATACTTTGTTTCTGCTACGATTGGAATGATTTTTGCTATTAATTTTTATTTTTAAACTAAAAGATACTGTAAACTTGTGTATAGCGATAGTGCTTATTGCTACTCTTTTGAGCTGTCAGCCACAATGATGTCTCCAGAGAATAAAACCAACACATTATTTAAAATAGGTACATAACTCCTTTCTCTACTTCTTGCCCTACCTCAGAGGGTGGGAAAAAAGAGCATAGGTCATCATTCTTTCTTTCCTATGTACATCAGAAATTATTGCTGTTATCTTACATTCCTTGAGTGGCTGTTGCGCTGCTCGCGTTGACCCCCGGTAGTGATAGGAGCTCTGCTTTTAGGGTTTTGGTGGCACTGAAGGCTTGTTCTGGGAGTTTTAGGAGTTGTTCTGGTTTTGGCGTTGGGTATGTGTCGCCCCCCCCAGGTATGTCCGTCCCGTTCCCCCCCCCCCAGGTTGTAGAGATCTGTGTTCATGGAGACCTGCATCAGGGTTCCACTGATGACGTTATCTGCAGAGAAACAAGCTAGCAGATTCTAGTCCTGAATTGCTTAGTTCTGTTGTTGGTTTATTTATTGTTTATTTATTTGTTTATTTTTAATGACCAAGTTTGGGAAGTTATCCATATTGCCTTATGGTTAATCTTCTGAAAAGAGTGGGTTTTTTTTATTTGCGTTCCTTTTAAATTTGTGGAGGTTGTCACGTATACCCAGGGAAGTCCCATTATAGGCTAAGCAGGAAGAACAACACAGAGAATCTAGTGGAAAAGACTCCACACATTTAGGTGAGTATTCATCCTTGTTATTTCCCCCTCCCCCGCCTCTTTAACTTGTTTTTACTACAGTAGATCAACTCTTGTCACCTAGGTAATTTCCAGGGCTGAACAGTTGTGTTGTCTTCCTGGAAGTTATTTGCAGATGGAGATAAACAGGGGCTTTGGCTAATGCTTAAAATGGAGCAGCAATTTAATGAGAATGATAAAATTAGTAAAAACTTCAGAAGGTCTCAGAGTAGTATGTGTATGGGTACTAAATGAGGAAGAAAGAGAGAGATCAGAGGATCTTATAGTGAGTTTTAAAATGAAGGTACATGATGATGAAAGAGGTTGTTATTTTTGTGGTATTTTCAAGAAAGCTGAGTAGGGATGTTTTGCCAGGAGTGGTCCTGGAACAGGAGAGCTTTCATAGGCCCAGGTTGTCACATAGAATGTTTATGTGAGCGTAGATTTTATACACAAGAAAGCATAATTGCGATTTTACTGTGCATTGATGATCAAGGAAGTAACGATAGATAAATGCAGTATGGGAAGTAAAATAGCACACTTCATGAAAGGACGATACCAAAAATTACAAATACTGAGACAGGTAGATTTGTGGAGTAGAGCGAGTGCAGGAGAGACTGAATTATGCTTGAAAACATTTCCCTTGGCCATGAGAAATTCTTGTGTAATCAAGACACATAATCAAACAACATTATGGTAGTACCATGAGGATATTTGGTGAAAAGAGTACAAATAGTGTGGAGTTAATAATAATGACACAGGAGATGTACAGCTGATTATGAGCAATATAAAACTGACTGTTAAGGTTGAAAATAGAGTGTAAGAAAGCAAGTGTAAAATGCTTTGTGTTTAGGAAAGTTTGTAACATACAATCAGTAAGGGAACAAGAGAATCCTTAGTATGGATTTGGACCTTTTGTCAGAGGGGGAATGGAGAGGCATTTGAAAACAAATACTGTTAAATTAGATTCTGCCAGGGCTCAAACCCTTGATAAGTTGGTATCTCTTACAGTAGGAAGTGAAAAGCCTAATAAGATGATGACAAATTCCAGGAGCCATCTAGTATGATATTTAAGACATTCTTTATGTACTGTTTTGTATTTATTTCCTTACAACCAAGTTGGCCGTGGGGTAGTTTTTGGTGTTCTGGGTTTTTTTATTTTTTAAAATCATTTGAATTACTTAAAAATCAAACAACAACAAAAAAGAGTCTGACAGAGAATGTACCAGTTAGAGTTAGTTCTCTTTAAGTGTAACATACTGCTGTTATGGACCGCTCTTAAATTTAAAAGTGCTGATTAGTTCAGAGACCACAACTGTGGTGCCTGGCAATAATCCAGCTCCTGCTACACAAGGCAAGAACATCTTCCCTTAGAAGAAGGAAATCCCATGAAGTATGTTTCGGCAAGATCATGCCGATGAACAACAGTGCTTGATGGATGGGGCTGTTGGTGCTTTACCTTTTTCTTCCCTTTGTATCACAATCTTGATGCATCTTTCTGTGCACTCATGTTCAAATGTTAGTGTGGATATTAATTGAGGAGTCAAAGAGTATACAAACTGCAACTTAAACAAACAAACAAGAGAAAAATAAATGTTGATCCAAGTGTGAAAAGAGGTCATCTGTAGGACTGATTTTTCCTGCTTAACCTTTGTCTAAAGAAAATAGATGGGTATGCTTGTTTCAGTAAGATGCTATTGAGCGAGTGGTTGATCTTCCACCACTTTTTAATGTACTATATTAGTGCTTCGGAATTTTAAAATGGGTTCTGAGCTGTCAGCTGCCTCTTGGGATATTCTCTGTACCACCCTACTCTTCTTAATAATTAAGGTTGAAATGCAGTCTGTGGGTGGTGTCACACTATATTCCATTTCCAGTTGTGTCTACTTTGACCTGTAATTGGGAGGTTATTGGTGGAGAAACACAGTCCTGAGTCTGAACTGGTACAGTTACCCAACTGAAAGTTTGAGAACTTCTACTGCAAGTATTTCTCACGTCTGTTTTACCTTGAGAGTATCCTAATTTTAATGCAGCGCAGTATGTGACATTGACCTTCCTTATGGTTGTCAAGATTTTTTGGTAAGAACACCTTAGAAAAGGTGTTTGGTTGAAAGGGTGTTTGTTTTCATGTAATGTAGTTCTCACCCTGGAGGTTTCAGTCTTGTTTTCAATTTAATAAAATGTTATTTACGGCAAATGTTTGTTAACTTGAAAATGGATTGTTGGGAGTTGTATTTTGCAGTTGTATAGCAAGTGTAGTATTTCTTACCTAAGACATTTGATTTAATTAAAGATGATTTGGCAAGTTGTTTACAGAAAAGGAAATCACGGCAGTGGAAGACTACTTTAGGAATGGAAGAACTTCATTAGGGGATATTTGGCACTAGGTGATCTGTGTCTGTGAGCCTCTATCTTAGAAGTATGGATCCAAGAAACTCTGCTCACAAAGGAGCATTTTCTCAGCTTGGAATAGGAAGTTTTAATATCTCTGTCTCATTATGTTGAAGTGTTTTGGAAGTTTAGATTATAATTGGAACTTCCTTTGTTCATGATAGTAGTTGTATTTTGGTGTAGATAAATTAAATCCTAAATACCAGTGTCCTGATTAATCAGGGATACAGTTATCACCATGGTTTTAGTAAGCAGTTTTACTTCTAACGTTTCAAAAGCTTGTCCTTCTCAGTCTCTTGCATCTGCATTTTTATGTATGTTTGAGGCCGCCCCAGTCATGTAGGGTTTTTTACCTGTTTCTAAACTTGTCCTGGAGGTACTAGTCATCATGTATTTAGTCCCTTATTTCAGCACTGGCATAAGCAGTGTTCTTATATATACAAAACAGTAAGCAAATCTACTTTCACCATTCTAAAAATGATTGATGTACTACAGCATTAAGATCAATCAGTTTTATGCTTGAGTTTACATAGTGATCTCAAAAATAAGTAAGTTACTTTACCTGTAGTTAGTGTGGCTCACTGTTGGCCTGATTTTAATACTGTATGTTGTTCATGAACACAAGGAATCCATTGCTTTCCTGCAGAAATAGTGAACAGGCTACTTTATTACTTTTACTTTTTAATCAGACACCATAAGGACAGAAGAAGTGTCAAATTTATAGCTAGTATAAAGCTGATGTGTGCATATCGCTTGTATGGAAGAGTATGGAGGAATTTTAATTAAGCTTCTATGTAGTGATGTTTTTACCTGTCACTTAAAGACGGGTAGTGTGTGTGTGTGTTGGCCTTTTGTCTCAAGCAGGAGAATAATGTTACTTCCCATAGATTTTTAAATTAGGGATGTTCTCTGAGTGGGACGATGAATAGCACTAGTGTTCCCTGGTTTCAGAAGTTTTCACTGTGTTGCCTTTTATGTAAGGTGTGTGTGGTCTAGTAAATCTACCTAATAGTAATTTGATAAATCTAAAATGTGCTTATGTTGCTATTGTATGCTTGAGAACTATCCTACATACTGAATATACACTGTATAAACCAAATTTAATTCTAGTAAAGAAATAGTTCTGAATATGCATTTATTACAGAACATTAAATATGTAATAAGATTTTACAACATGTACTTTCGACATCAAATAATATTTGTAGAAAGTAAAAATATTTTAAAGGTATGCATTGTGTTGCACTAATAAAAACATCTCTGAAGTGAATAATTTTATTTGCAGATTATAGTTAGCATAATGGAATTTTAGGGTAGTACAGTTTTGGTAAGAGTGGCTCTTACTGTGATATTCTTTGTAATATGGGTTGAAGGGGAAATATTCTCATTGTCTTTTAAAGAAAACACTTAAACCTTGGAAAAAATTGGAACAATATGATACAATTTCTTTATCTACAGTTAAAATAATCTATTTCAACCAAGAATAATTTTGTTCAGAAAATGTCAGAAGCGCTTATTTAAGGGACAATTTGTACGATTGCTCAAAATTAAAAGGATAAGGATTCTTGCTCTGAGTTTTTGCTTCAATTATTTATGATTGTGGACTGAGGTGAGTTGCCTTAGGTTTAGCCTAGTAGAAACGCTGCTAGCAGTTCCTTGCTTACCTCTTCCATTAGGGTAATTTCAGACTTTTTTTTTATTTCTGGCACTACTTTTGGCTGTAGCAGACTACTGCAATTTGGCAAGGTCAAGGCCTTATATTTAGAGAAGTGCCTTCCATTCTTCACCTTCTGATTTGCCTGCATTTTAGGTAGTTAAAATTGTCTTTCCCTTTCTCTCTCCTCTATTTGCGTTCTTCTGGTTAATTTGACAGCATGTCAGAATGGTAACTAAATATGAATGGCACCTATGCCACTGTCAAACGAACAAGGAGTAACTTATGCTGTAGCCAGGACGATGCGTAAGTTCTGTTTGGAACTCAGGAGTTGTGATGGTGGGGAAAGATCAGTTAGGTTTTTCTGAAGACCTTCCTGTTCTGAAATTTTCTGCAATTGTGTCCATTTCCCCTTTTCCTTCTTAAACACAGGAAACTGACCAAATACAGCGGAAGTTTCCCATCTTCTGATGAGGGGGAGGCTTTTATCATCCCTAACTCATCTTGTGATACTAAGAGCTTATGACCCTTGTCTGGGATGATTGCTTTCTACCTCTTAAGGTCTAAAAATTGGTAATGCATTTCCCTGTAATTTTCTTTTTTCTTTTTAGGTACTCAAACAAACTTCCCCTCCCATCTCCACCCTGCCCTTCCCCCCCCTCCCCCCAAACCCTACAGAATTTAGGAAATGTCAACGTCAAAATTCTTGTTCTTAAAATAACCCAAAGCTTTCCCCGCAGTTCCTAGACATGCTCTAAATTGATGGTGGAGATATAAAGGGAGAGAAATTGGTGATTATGCAGCTAATTTCTTAGGAACTTCTACAAGCTACCAGGAACAGTTGGTTTTGGGGCATAGGTTTAAGTAGCTTTAACAAGAATATTACTTCCACAGCTTTTTCACATGATACAAAAATGTAAAATTCTAAATGAAACAGTCTGGAAGGTAAAAAATGGAAGAAGTTTATCTACCTGCTATAAGCTCTTCAGTGCTATGTTTTCCAAGAGCCATATTTATGTGCTCTGATAAAAGATGAAGCTTTGTATAAAGACAGTACAAAAGACAAGTTTTTGTTTTTGTTTTTTTTCCCCCCCCTCTTTACTGTAGTAAGGAAAAAACTGTACAGTAACATCCTGACACTTGTTCTTCCATTTCACTGTACTTATAATGGTGCTTCTGTAAAAAGCCCATCTGATGCTTTCTGGAGAAGTTTGGGGAGGGGAAGAAAAAAAGGAGAATATAGTTTGGGCATTTCTAAAATGTGTTTTATAATAAAGAATACTTGCAGGAAAATAAAATCCTTGCTAGGATTAGTCTGTTGCTTTTTTCTTATCTAATGCTGCAATCCCTGATGATGGTATCACAAATGGTTCCTGTGCAGAGTATTATGATATGGTGATTTGGGATTATGTTTTCATATGAGAACAGGAAAGATGGGAGTATGTAGTATATTTTCACAAAACATTAGTATTGTGAGTTGATAACTTGTGGTTTAGAAGCAATGTCAAGTTGGAACCAGCTATAGTGATTGAAGAGGCTAGTCTCAGAAATTGGAATATTAGTTGTTTCTTTTTCATAATGCAGTTCACTGAAAAAATATTATTAGACTGCTAACATTAAGTACAACTGCATCTAGTTTATCTGTGTGGTAGTTTCCTGTGCACGGCACTTTCAACAAATGAGAGTTTTAATGTTGTGGGAAACATTACACAGTATATGCTAGTAAATAATTTTTTTTTCTTACTTTCTCTACTTAACTAAGACGATGGGAATTACCTCATTTAAGGCTTCATGATGAAACTTGAACAGAAATAGGTATTGTTCAGGATGCAGCAAATTAGGTAGGTTAATTGTGATGTAAACTCTTTGTTTTTTCCATGCTGATGGAAAATGGCAAGGCAGTACTAGAAAATTATGACAGAGGAAATAAATGCAACTCATGTTTTTTGGTTTGAAGATGCAGGAATCTGTTCCTGTGTAGTTTGGGAGGAAGTGGTTCCATCACATTTGCCTAGAATGGAAACAGAATAGACTGACTGATTGTATTGGTATTAGTGTCAGATTATAGATAGGATGACAAATGCTGTTTGTATGTCATTTTTATGCTTCCGCAGTAGTGAGGCCACACCTGTAAGACGGGGCATCCTTTAAACTTGAAACACCTGTAGAACTAGTTGTTCAATTATATTCAATTTCCAGCACTGAAAGAAGTGTGGTTTTTCAATGACTTCCATTTCTCGTTAGGCTGTGATGTGGTTTTGAATACTGCAGGTGAGGGGAAAATAAGGAAGTTCTGCAGTATTTTTTTAAATGGTGTTTTACAGTTGGCTGTATGAGATACAGTTCAAAGATGAAATCAGAGATGAATATTACAGATTTCATTTAAATGCAGACATTATTAAAAGGGGAAAAACTAAGCTGCAGAAGGCGGAAACTTTAGTGAACGTTACAGCATTGCTGCAACATCTGAAATAGCCTCAGTTATTATGGTATATGTCAGTTTTAATGGAAGTTATGGCTAATTACAGTTATGATTAAGAGGAGAATGTTTTATTTTCCAGCCACTTCTTTATTTTGATTCATTAAAGAATATCTCAGTTCAAAATACTTAATAGGCAAAAAGTTACTGAAGTGCCAGTTGTAAACAACGGTGTGTTGTATTAATAAGTGACTGTAGAATTGCTATCATGGCCATTTACCAATGGTCACTAAATGTTTAAGAAAAAAACATACAGTTCATCTGAAAAGTTAACCATTTTTCCTGAAAGTTAAAATGAAGAATTTATCTCCATGATGATGTATGTGTAAACATTAATTACTTTCTTTTCTTTCTCCATATTGGAAATCCAGTTCAAAAAGCAACTTTGGAACATTTGACCACTAAAGCATTCAGACTGAAAATAGTTCTTTTGGGTTTGTCCTCTAGATATCTATCTTGGCTGTTCCCAAATCTGACAGATAAGGGGTAGAACAGTTCAAGTTTTAGACAGGTAAACTGTGACACCATTTAGGTCCTGGAAGGAATATTGCATGTATGCTAAGTGGCATTAGTATTTCTGGAGTTCCCATTTACGTTCAAACAATGGTTTTATGTTTGTATCCATTATTTAAGGTTGGTTTACCTCATTGAATTTCACATTTTCAGAGAGCTAAAATAATAGCTACGCAAATGTACTTTCAGAATCAACCAAATTAACAACTGTTAGGGTTTATTACTGCCTGCCTGCATAACTCAGAGTAGTGTAGATTTCAACAAGTTAAAGTCCTTGGTTCCATCTGCCTTGGTATGTATAAAATGTTGTGTATATTGAGATATCTATCAGTCTGTCTTTTGACATGGAGAATTACAATGGCAAATGTTTGCAATTTTGAACAGTACTCCAGGTTTCTGCTTTAGCACTTCAGCAGTGCTGGTATAAATGTTTCCAAACACCTCTTTTCATACACATTGTGGTGTCTTCGGACTGCTCGGTCCTTTGTGTGAAGGTTAGTGAAGTCTCTGGGTTTTGAGCAGGGAATGCTGGATGTCCTGGCGTTGAGGTAGTGTCCAGTAACAAAAACCTCTGCATATTTCTAGAATAGAATGTTGTCACGTGTTTGTAGGTTAGTGTTTACAGCTCTTTTCTTGGTATTTCACCTTGCACAAATGGTTGGATAAACGGTTTTGGAAGGATACTATCCAACAAATACTTTCCTTTAAAATGAAAAACTATCAGGTTTCTATGAATGAAATCTTGCCCTGTGACACTGTATATTGTTTACAACCATTCAAGCTTTTGCAGCATGTGACTACCTTTAGTAATTTTTCTCTCTTTAATCAAATATGGTTTTAAAAAGATATTTCACCCTGAATATGAACTGTATATACAAAAGTGCAATCTCAAAGCATGTTGCATTTGACAGGGAATAGGCTGCCTACTGGCTTAGACAAGACATGAATTTAGGAATAAGGCACAGTCTCTGATTTAATTTTCTTTTTTGAAACACCTTAAAATATGATTGAAAAGCATTACAGATGAATCCATTATTAATTATGGTGGTTCAGTAATAGACTATACATGTTTTTTTTGAGTGTTCACCACCTTAATCTTTAAACATTTATAATAACCATTGTTTATTTCTCTTCCTAATCCCCACTGTAACTCCCACGTCCCTTGGGCTCAAGAGACAAGGTGTTACCAGATCTGTTTTAGCAGAGTGCTCCAGGGCTCTGCTCTGTGTTTTGTTATGGCTTTCAGT
>NW_010245591.1:34006-41095 GCF_000690775.1 Eurypyga helias | reverse complement strand
GGAAAGATAGTTACATTGCTTCACTAAAAATCTATAGTAATATAGAGGGGATCAGTTATACTGTAGTTAACTTCTAGAAAATGCGAAACTAACTAGGGCATGTCAGGTATCTGTCAATAATTGACAACACTGGAGAAAATATCTGGAAACAAATCTGGATCAGAGCTTCCATTATTTGACTAGGCATTTATTTGAGGAGAATTGGAAGAGGAAAAACAAATTTTACAGAAGTAATGGGCAGAAATTACAATTGTGTGTGTTTTTTCTAACTCACTGTAGAAAATAAATGAATGAATAACTAAGATTTTCTTTGAGCTGTGGTGTCTTTTGGTATTTTCATTAGTTATTTGTAATTTTTATGTGCTTACTTTTGCCTGTAAAATGTGCTCAAACATCAGAATGTGCAGTCATATTGAATGAGTAGTGAAGACTGTTATACTGCTATTTGCTGTTGGCAATCTTTTTTCTTTTTTTGGACATAAAGTTGGAGGCTTGGTTTTGTGTTATTGGTTCCATGATAGTCTTGTGAGCCGGAGTCAAAGCCAGTTAAAATAAATTCTACTAAATTTCGTAGAGGTTGGATCAGGCTTTCTGAGAAAAAAAAAAAAAAAAGAAGATTTAAAATCTGATACACTGGCAAAATTCTAACCTTTGGCACTGAGTGTGTAATGTAGTTAGGGTATTTTTATATTTTCATGTAACTAGCTCTCTGGCAAAATAATTTGTCTTCCTGAGCAGGTACTTAGATATTGTATGGTCTATCTGATGGTTGGTACATGCTCTAATTTTGAAAGTAGTTTATAGTAAGAGCTTCTTGGTTGTAAAGGTGATGATACAAGACTTTCCTCTACATTTACACATCACGTCATTCACCCTTGCTCTTTTTTTCATTCCAAGCAGGCAGAAACTGCAAGTGATTTGGAGAGGGCCAGATGGCTCCTTGTCAGGTCTAGGAAGCAGGCAGGTAACTGAAGTCAGGATCTACCTTTTTATCCTGAGGTAGCTGCAGAGGTGACTGAGAGACTTCTCTGTGGGTGATTTGTATACATACACCTTCAGTGATGCTCAGTAACAGTCTTACAATGTAGAATCTACTGGTTTTAACTGGAAAATACAGTATTCTTCCTAAAAGTACATAATGGCTGAGATGTATCTTTCAGTAATGATCATTTTATCACTTATTTGTAGAGTTGTCCTGAATGAGATATGGTTCACAATGCAGAAGGTATTGTAAAGGCACGCAGTAAATTTCTTCCAAAGGCCTTGAATTAGATAAGCAAAGACATAGAGACCTGAACCAAGCTGCTGAATGTGGAATCATCCTCTAAGTCATTACAGGGCTATCTGTATAGGCCGTGTATGTCAGGTCTGTATTGTCAGTGTGTGGATATTTGAGATGAGCTTTCTAGTGCACACAGTTGATTTAATGTATTAAACTATTTGCTTTAAAAGTCATACAAGTTAGTGGTAAGCATAGCCCTCAGACTAATGAAAAATGAGTATTCGGGTTGTCAGTATGTATTCAAATGTCAATAACTCGCAATACTAAAATATTAATAACAGTCTAATCTAGGGGCTTTTATGTGCTGTCATTTACTCATCTCACTAGTTGCACTTTGTACTTCTGTCAAGAAAGTAGTGTGTGAATTGTGGTGTTTTTTTTTTTTTTTTTAACTGAAGTCCTAAGTGTATGCTTTCTCAACTGTTGCTTTTTCCTACGAATACACTCATGAAAGTGGAGTCTTTTGCTTCCAGAAAGGCCATAATTGAGAGCTCAGTATTTGAAGAGCCCAGAGAGCAAAAAAGATTAGGAATACCATTTAAAAATATTATAGTAATGGATTTCCTTGATCTGCCCTTCTCCTTTCTCTCCAGAACCACAAACAAACAAGCCTTCTGGAATGAGGAGGACCAGGAACAGTTTCAGTCTCAAAGCAGGAAGTGATTATTGTTTTAGTAAGTCATAAACTGGAAGAATGGCTGAAAATGAAAGTATAATTTTTAGTTCTAACTAGGCACTCCTGCAAGTGACAACTCATCTCATTTTTCATATGAACTTCAGTTTATTTTGTTTTCCTCCTTGGTAATTCCATTGATTTCTAGAGCATAACTGAGCAGTTACGCTATTGTGCACTTCTTAGCACCAGCCTACTTAATGGCTGTTCGTGCACCTGTTGGTGTGCAAACAAAAGAACAACATACCGTGGAGTTCTGCAAACTGCCATCCTTAACTTTCAATCAAAATACAACAAAAAGAAGAAAAATCAGACTGGGAGACATTCTGTGTACCAATAAATAGGTCACTTACAATTTATATGAAATACTTTTAGATGACCAGATGGTTACAGAGTTTTATCTGCATAATTTGTATTTTGTATGTACATCTGAGGGCATGAAATAGCTGTGAGCTGTGAACACGCTATGTTCCTTTTGGGACCCGAAGTACAATGCCCTTATAACAGAGAGCCAGATAGTGGGGGAACTCAAAATTTATTGCTTTCATGAACACCTGTGCATTGGATTTTGTTTTGCTTTTAATTTGTCTGTATCTGAAAGTGATGTAAGCAGCATCTGGTTATTCTTATTTAGTATGCCTATGCTGCCAAAAAATCAACAGATTCCTACTGTACTGCATTTCAGAACTAATGAAGACATAATTATATCCCTGAGCAGGAAGAAGGAATTGTGCTTTGTTGGGGACTAGACTAGAATAGAAAGGAAGTAAAAGAGGAAAAAAAATTTTGAACCAAGTAAGAAAAGTGATCAATTTTGTCAGAGATCTGGTATTTTTACTTGTTGCCAGTTGACTGAGTAGACCGCATTAGTGCTAGAACTTAAATTTTCAAAAGAAATGCGAAGGGCTTAGGTAGAAGCAGAGGCTTTTCCCCTTTTAATTTTATATATCTCTTCTGCTGTTTTTTCACCTTCTGCTTAAAACTGATGTGCTGATTTGTAGATTTTTGTGATTATTAAAAATAAGCTGATAATTAAAAGCAGGATAGGTTCTTCATATAGCTTGTTCATTTGTTTTCCCCCTTTTTTTTTTTTTTTAAAGACTGAGAAGTATTTAAGTCTAATGTGCTTGAAAAGTTATTTCATTTCCTGAAAAGGAATTTAATCATTTTTGTAGGGGGCGCATGTTTTTCAAATAAGTAGTGGTAGAAGTGCGTGCAACTACCTACTTTTATTTCAGTACTGGGGCTTGTAGAGTGCAGAAGACTGGGGAATCTCTGTCCTTGGAGATTGTCAAAAACTTGACCGTACAGGGACTGGAACAACCTTGCTGAAGTTAACTCTGCTTGGAGCAGGCAGTGGACAAGGTCACCCTCAGGGATTTTTTTTCAAACCCTATTATTCTGATTAGAAGATTCTACCTGATTTTATGTAAATATATTTACCAGGTTTGTGTCATCTTCCTTGGTAGTCAGCAATCCTCTGTGTGCCACCCTCTGTGTGGGTCTTGTGTCTTTCTGCTCTTGTGTATTCCTTCTTCCTTAGACAGTATTGTAAATTGATCATGAGAAGATCGTGGAGGTAGTTGCTGGTAAATGTTTCATTCTCATGGGGTGCCAGCTACTACCATGCAGCCCGCTAAAGATACAGTTAGCTTCTCACGCGAAAAGTGTGGTCATCTTCCTCTGCTAACGGATTCCTGTAACTTCCCTTGCATTATTGCTGGTGTTGGCCAGTCACAATGGGCTGCTGATTTGAACTGAAAGGTCTGTGCATAAAAAGTAGTTTTCAGTCCACTTAGCCTACTTAGAGGTGGAAGATGGTAGGATGGCTTGTTTAGGGTCAGTGTTTTCTTAATTTGGTGAAAACTGATAGTACAGTTGTATCTTAAGGGTGGAAACGGCTACTATGAGAAGGCATCACCTGTATAATCTTAAAATTTCTGAATAGGATAGCTTGAATGAGATGGAAGGAGTAAATAATGGCTTCAGCATATAGTATGTGTCTGACTATTGAAATTTCCTCAGTGATTGCTCTTTTGGATCCCCTGTGACCGTAAGTATAATAATTTTGCACTCTTTTTTTGTGTGTGTTTTGTCAAGCTGCATCTGCACAACTTTGCAAAGTCTCAGAGTTTGGTCACCATTTAATATAGTGTGTGATGGTGGTGATTTAAGTTACTTCCCCCCCACCCCCGGCCTTCACTTTTGCATACTACTTTTGCCAGATTGGTTAAGTCCTACAGAAGAGAATGTTTCGTTGCAGCCCTTAAGTTTTGAGCTTTACATTTTGAAGCTGATTTCCACACACACCCCACCCCTAAACTTAATGTAATTTACTCTGTTTTAGAACCAATGACAACGTCAGAGGGACCATTCTTCCTGGCCATCCTACAGCCAAGTCCCTTGAAACACTGTTCATGTATTTTAGCCAAGCTTTTTGCCATATTTTAAAGCAGAAATCCTTAAAATGACTGTGCAAGTGAGCTGATAAAAATAAAATATGACACACAGGTGGAAAATAAATACATGTCCTGTTTCTCAGATACCTAAATCTGTCCTGTTGGAGAACTGGGAATCAGGTCTTTAATTCAATCAGAAAGAATGCTGGATCTTTAGACATGGTAATTCCTGAGATAATACATCTTAATTGCAAACAGAATATTTGGGAAAATAGGAGGTTTGCTACAAATGTTTGTGGCTATCTGTAGCAAATTTGGATTTGGGGCAGGGTAGGTGGGGGGATGTATCAAGATGAACTCTGAAAAAGAAAAGTAAAATATGGAGGCATATGAAAAAAACACCAAAAATTGCATAAACGAACAATAAAACAAACAAAACCCCCACCCTCCTTTTTTTTTTTTTTTTTTGTCGTCTAAAATACTTGTAACCTGTATATGTGATGTAAACACAATCTTGATTGCCTGAGCTTACACTTGGCAAAATTAAGCTAACTGGAGGAATATTAAATAGAATGTGCTGGGTTTAGTCAGGACTGAGTTAATTTTCTTCACAGTAGATGGTATGAGGTTATGTTTCTGGATGTACCCTGAGAAGAGGAGGTGTTGGGGGATGTAGCCTGTTTTAGGTGAAACTGAAAGATTAGTGGTCTAAATTACTTTAGTTGGATAGTATTGGCTCATTTGGGGAAAATTCAAGTAGCTCTTTGCTATTGTCAAGAAATATTTTTTACAAATTACACGCGCAAAATGCTGTTCTGATGTGTTTGGGCTATACACTCATGGTGGGAATGTTGGTTTAGTCTGTAAAATGTTGGGCACACGTGTGGTACTGTACTAGTTAAAATCGATTTAAATTTAAAATACTGAGTTGCTTTATTTATAGGAAGATGTAAATTAGCAACGTGAGGTGACCTGTTACAGGCTAATGGTTTGCACAGTTGTGGTAAGTAAGTGTGATACAGCCTGTGAGGCAGAGGGAGCAGAAGAGAGCAGCCAGGTGGTCACCAGGTTGTCTGGAGCAGGGCCTGTGCTGGCCAGCTCTGGACAGGGTTCGCAACTCTGCTTGGCAGGGGTGCGGGCAGAAGTTCAGTGCTGAAGAAGCCTAGGTGGGGGATTTAAGGGTAACCTGTAACGTGGGGAAAATGCAGGGTGGGACTTGCTGTGCTAAAAAAGTACGTGGGTTTAAAAGCACTGAAATACTACCCCCTGCTGTTTCAGCTGCTGAAGCATCAGAATGCCTAATGCTTCAAAAACACCGTTTATACATGGACTCTTTTAATGCCTTGTTTTCTTTTTAGCATAACATAAAAAGTAAAACCCTGAAGTGTAACATGCAGCAAAAAGAGCCGGCTTTGACTGTGACTCTGTAACACTGGTTCTGTTCAGCTTTGCACTGCAAGCAGGACTTCTGCATGTGTTTTGTCTGGTGAATGCAACCTGTCCTCTGCAGTGCAGCATACAGTACTTTTGGGGTATATAATGAAGCTGCTGAGACTTTTGTAACAGAACTCATTAGTTAGTTTGAATTGAAATGAATGAAGAATTGGATTGAGAAATGTAACCTTCTGTTTCAATATCTTTCTAACCTGAATTAACTTAGTAATGGATGAGATAAATTATTCAAACTTCAGATGCGGCCAAAACATATCGAAATCTTTTATATAGTACCATGAAGAATTTAGCATGAAGTTACCCTGAGCTGCTTACTACATAGTAGTCACAAATCTATAGCAAAGGTTAGATAAATAGCCAAGGTTGTGTTAACTGTGACATCCTGTGACTTCAGAACTAGTTTCACCTGTTGCTTCTGCAGTTCACTTGTGTGTAATTCCAGTGGTTGCAGTAAGTCAGTCAGTTCCCTGTCATGTTTTCTGTTCATCTAGGATTCAGTTGGCTTTCTGGGCTGCCAGCGCACACTGCTGGCTCATGTCCAGCTTGTCATCCACCACCGGTCCTAGATCCTTCTCCTCAGGGCTGCTCTCAATCCATTCTCTGCCCAGCCACTGTTTGGGATCCCTTGTGTTTTGAGATTGCCCCAACCCATGTGCAGGACCTTGAACTTGGCCTTGTTGAAGAAATTGAGGCAGTAGAAATATTCCTTTCTTCAAGATTCCTTTCCTGCTACAGGAGAAAAGAAACTCTCCTTTTAAAGTACAAATTGGGCTACAACTGCTAAAAGAAATGAATCAGAATGTTTAGCGCTCATTACTTAAAGAGTTAAGGTTGCTTTAATATTTAATCTCTCTGTTTCTGTGTCTTAAAATGTATGGATTTTTTTTTTTTTGTTGAGACAGTTCCTGGTATTGGTATTAATTGCAGCATTCCTGAAACAAACTAACCCCTTAATTTTATTCATTTATTTCTGACTTGAGGTAAACTAGCACAAAACTTAGCTGCTTTGGATATGATATAGGAAACAGAATAATACAAAATATTGCTTTCAGATTCAGAATGCTTTCTGAAGCATAAATGAAACTTCACAAGAACCAGTTAGATGACTGTTTTTCCCATTTTGTAGGTAGGGAAGTGTATCTGATTATTTGTATCCATTACTTTTGTAAGCGAACTGTGTAATGTTGATACACTGCTTGAAGTAAAGGGGGCATTGATTTCCTAAAGCATTTGAAAGAATCTTTATGTAATCTGGGATTAGATTTTATTCTTACTGATTTTCC
>NW_010245591.1:29240-33989 GCF_000690775.1 Eurypyga helias | reverse complement strand
CCCCCCCCCCATTTAAGTCTGAACTTAAATGTTGTCTTACTATTTTGTGAGATCATGAACCATGATTCCTTCAAAAGTATGAAATCCTCTAGAATCATTTTACCAGAACAGTTTGGTCTGGTGGTGGTTTGGGTTGGGGGTGGTTTTTATAGAAGACAGGAGAAAGACAGGAGTATGCCTTTTTTAAAAGGGAAAGTGAAACATACTAATTTTCCATAACTGTCTTTAGCCTGTCTTGCCTGCTTAACAGTATAGTAACATGAAAGATGTATGTTGACACCAGTGCATTGACACCAGTATTTTTTCATTGTATTTCTTCTTTTTGCATAGTAAGGATTTCATGATCCTTAGAAAGTTGTTGTTTGGTTTGTTTATGGGGTTTTGTTTCTGTTTGGTGTGTTGTTTTGTTGGTTTTTTTTTTTTAAGTGCGAATGTTGTTGGAATGTTTCTTATGCATTTTTGAGTGTTGGAAGTATCTCTCCTTTCTTTACCTTATCCCCTTCATCCACCTGCATGCATATACTGTAAGTGATCAGAAGGCTTGAAAGTGTAATTTGTGGAAAGAAAAATAAAGAAAAGAATAATAAAGAAAAATAAAAATATTTTGTTTGATGTACAGAAGAGAACACAAAGAGAGATGTGATATAGTTCTCTATTATGTGAAAGGACCTGCTATAACACTAAAGCGTCTTTTGTATCTGTTGGATGTGGGACAAGGAGCAGTGGAGGGGGGTGATATGAGGAAGTGAGATACATATTAAATGTTGTTAAAAGTTTTCTAACATAAGCAGTGGGTAATTACTTCACTGTGGAGAATCGGTGGAATCTCCATCAGTGGCATTTTTGAAACAGATTAGACTAATGTTTGCCAGGAATGGGTCCCCTCAGATCTTCTTTTTGCATAGGAAGTATTCCTTAGAAAGTTGTGGGGTTTTTTTTGTTTGGTTTGGTGTGTTGTTTTTATTTTTTTAAGTGCAAATGTTTGTTAACGTGTTTTCTACGTATTTTTTGAGTGGTGGAAGTATGTGCATTAACATACAATGTTATTAACCACTTCTAATTCTGTTTTACTACCATTAATGTAACTCCTACATGATGCTGAATTTCCTATGCCTCATTTGACACGTCAGCAGCATTTTTAAGTGATTGCACAAGTAAGACCAGTGCTACCTGAATTAAATGGGAGTTTTTGCTGTTACTGTCACAAATAATGGTCTGTAACTGCAGTGGTAAAGGTGCAGGGACAGGCAAGGCTACGAATAGATTTTTGTAATTAGAATACAGGAATTTGGAAGTGCAGACTTGCTCTAAGGTAGCAGCACTACTGTTGTGGGTTAAGTTCTTTTTTTAAAGTTACCATAATCTTTGCAACAAATTCATAAATGCTTATAGCTTGAATTGAGCAGTAAATATTTGGTTTTAATTTGTAAAACATGGTTACAAGGTAAATGGCAAGTGTAGCATTGCTTTTTTGGGTGTACATACTACTTGGCATATAAATATATGGCTGTTAAAACTGCAACAGTATGTTGCACATGATCTCGTTGCCATTATTGCTTGCTGGCAGTACAGAATGTGGGTGGGGTATAGTGTCTTTAATTACTGATATCTGAGAAATGATCCATTATTTTAATTGGGGGCTACCCAAAGTTAAATGAAGCCTAGCCTGCTGCTCCATGAATGTTGTTTTCTTCTGCCACTCATTGTCATAGAGGCTCATGTGTGTGCTCACTCCAGATTCAAAATTGGTCATCCCACTTACTGTTCCATCAGTCATAAATGCATTTCTTTTAACAATAAATACAGTGTCAGTAAAATACTGGTCCAAGCAGATACTGCAATGATTTGCTTGGCTTGATATGGAATGTGTGGAAATGTGTATCTAATTGTTAATTCCTAGGTATTTTTAATAGAAAATACATGATTTTATTGCACGTCTGTCTTCTCCAAGAGCTTTGGAATCTGTTGACCAAGTTCAGCCATGTTTGCTGGAAAGAAATAAGCCTCAAATTCCAGTGACAGATTTGATAATTAACAGATACATTAAGAGCCTGTAGAAGTGCTGGCGATGGGGGAGGGTTAGGGAGGGCTTGGACAGCATGCACTCTGGGTGAAATGGCTTTCACAGCCCACGCATACCAGCTTGCACACTGCTGTGAGCCACTTGCAGCCCACACTGCCCCTTGCCCTGTCGGTTGGAGTGGTGGGTATGTGGAGGCTGAGAGTACTCGGACTGCAGATCTGTAGTGGTCATGGAGGGGAGAAAACAGTGACCGGTAAGTGTGAAATGAAGAGAGTTCAGGGCAACTTCAGAGTTTGTAGAACTGTTGTGTTAAGGATTTTTGCTTGGGCCAAGGGGAGAAGTAAACACATTAAGGAGAGTATGAGGAACACCATGCACAAATCCACGATCCATTATTCCCATTCCTCATGGAACGATTCTAAGAGCATTCGTGTTCTGTTGTGTCCTACCTGTTCTTATTTTTTATTTTGCTTTAGTGTTTTGGGTTGTTTTTTTTGGTGTTTTGTTGGTTTTGGTTTTTTTTAGTTTTTTGTGTTTACTAACTTGCTGGTGTTAAAGAACAAACAGAATTACAGGAAATGATCCTTCCTACTCTTGGTGTCACAGGATACAGATCTGGAAATGTATGTAGTTATAAAACTACTTCTAAATACTTTGAAATGCTGTGGGTAACTGGCACCTGAGACCGAAGGTCTGTAAGAACTGAAGTAACACATGCTTGAAGAGCTTTTCATTCTGTGTAGGACTGCAAAACCTAGATTTTAAACAAAAACTTAAGAGACCACTATTTTGCTCTTAGCTATTAGAGCAAGTTAGCGAATCTTCCACCAGGGTGCAGCCTTTTCTAAGGATTTCCAACACCTTCAACTAACACTGCATTTTGCACGTAGATACTAGTTTTTTGCTGCAGCTATTACAGGCAGACAATTAACTTTTTTTTTCCAATATGCACTTGGCTGTTTAATTGAGTTTTGTCATCGCATTTAACACCTGAGACAATATTAGATGGGATCAGTTTAATGATGAAGTAATGTAGAATCATCAGATTCCAGCTGAGGGGAAAAAAAAAAAATCTATCTCACTCTTTTTATTCTCTAGAACGGAATATCTTCCCCCCTCCCACCTTCCTCATTCAATAAATTCACTGTTGTCTTGTGTCAATAACTGCGCTCAGACAACAGTACTGTAGGAGTGAACTTTTTCCATTCAAGTTAACAGGGTGTTAACATCAAAGCGTAATTGTAAGTATTTAAATTCTTCACTTCTGAACGACTGGCCGTCAACAACCCACCTGATGGTTGATATTTAAGTAGCATTCTCTTAAGTGTGGGTAGAGTTCCATGTCATAGGATGAAACCTGGTTCATTCACCGTGTCTGCAATAAGTGTTTTAAAATGCTATGTTTGTCTTGGTTAGATACATATTAAGGAAATGTAACTTGTATTATTGTCATCCTAATTCTGTTTCCTAGGAGCTATAAATAGTCATGCTATGAGGTGTTCAATGTAATAGAAAAATACTCATAATTTGGCTTGCCTGTCGAGATTGTTAGTAACAACTGCTGTAGCTAAAGGCCATTTGACCACTAGATGTTTCATTATAGATTTCATGTATATATATTTCTATTTTGACTTGTTAAGAGGAAGGCATAAATCATTTGGGTACAAGTCAGACTTACTACATCCCAGGCCAGTTCAGTTTTATTTTGGGACAAACCCCTGTCAAGGATATTTCTGTGTCTCAGAAGCATCATTTCAAATGTGCTATTCTTTTGGCTAATGGATATTACTATTCACTTAAGGAAGTGTTATAATTTCTAACTTTGACTGCTTGGGGGTGTTTTCAGCAATTAAAATTGGATTATTTGAAATAATACTTGTACCCAGCATATCATATTATATTTGGTAGTACTTGAAAACCAGTTACAAACTTTCTTTCACTAACATGGTTTAGTGTGGGTACATTTAGGGGTGATGAGGAATCAGAAAAATGTTCTAGATAAATCATATTTCTTGCTTAATTCAAAGGTCCTTATTAAGTATTTGGAAGTAAAATAACCCTTTCTTATCTAGGAAAGAGTTGTGCAAAAAAGCTCAAGTAATCTAAGGGGTTACCAGTGGTTAAAGATTGAACTCCTGCTTTTTTCTGTCCGTAGCTATGAGCTCCCACTGTTTGGTTTTGTTTTGGTGGTGGGTTTTTTTTTTCCTTTTCCCCCCACTCTCTTGCATTTCTTTTTTAATTTATCTCCTGCCAGAGATTTGATGAAGTTCATTAACATGAAAAAACCCCCCTAATCCCAGAAGGAAAGAAAAGCCAGGGTATCTTGCCAGTTTTTACTGAGTAGGGTTGACTTGAAGAATAGTTGGCATGTCATAGTCTTTACAAAGTAGTATAGCAGTAGTAGGATGGTAGGGTGAAGAATAGCAGGGGAGTGTTAGATTGGATATTCTGGGAAGTGGAATTCAGCCTAACGTGTGCTGCTTTTCCAGAACAGCACAACTTGATCTAACTTCTGACTCTTACAGTCACATCCTCCTTATGCCAGAATCATTGCTCTTCTGGCCCCAAACTCAGCTGGCTCAGTCACTGTACTGTAAAGAAACCTTTCTGTATGTACGATCACACGCAGTTCTGCTCGTCTATACACACCCACGCACTTCAAAACAAAAACAAAAAGTTTTCTGCCACCTTAGTGTGCTTGAAAGGGCTTGGCACAGGGTCAGGCC
>NW_010245591.1:0-29209 GCF_000690775.1 Eurypyga helias | reverse complement strand
CAGGAATGCTTTGCCAGGGGAAAGTATCAATATAGCAGCTGTAGTTAGATCTGCTCGTCTGCTGTGAACCACATTCTCCAGTCTCAGTAAGTTAAAAAGAAAAAAAGGAGGGGGAGGGAAATCGGGGGGACACCCTGTCATTTTTCGATGTGTATTTCTGCACACAGAAACTTTTAGGAGTGGAGCAGGTAACAAGCTCTAACTACTGAAGTTTGAAATACTTTTCAGTAGGGAGAATAAATGGATTTGCTGCATTTTTGGCTATGAAGTAATAATTGAAGCAAGACCATATAAAAGATAAAACAATCAGTGATACTTTTAAGGCTAGTTAGTAAGTTGAGGTACAGCTTAATTTTAACTGTGCTAATTTGTGTGACAGCTATAAATTCCTAGCCTGTATTAGGGGTTTTGTTTTGCTTTCTTTTTAATTGATGAAGCCAAGCTATGCAAGAGATGGATCTTAAAATAGTGAGACATAAGAAAACCCAATTAAAGGTTTCCATGTCATTAAAGGAGTGCCTCAGGTCTAAATCCTTTACTTGAGTCCAAACAAAGTATTTTTGGAGCAGTTTAAAGATGAGATGTAACTACATGGACTTTTTTTCAAATAGCGTTTTAATTTCTGTCATCTTTCAGTTGTGTGGCTGTTGGTTGTATTGTTACAAAACACAGTGGTATGAGCCTTCTAAGGCCCCATGAAGTGAAGGTCAGTGGGAATAAATACATGGTTATAACTTTTTTTTTTTTACAGCATCTATGCAGGGGATCTAATATTATTGTGGCTATGGCAATCAAAAATAAAACCAAAATACTTAAACCCAACTCACCACCCCCATGTAATAACAAAAGTCAGTGTAAGCATGTGTCACACTGAAGTTATTTAACAGAGTTATGAGCTAAATCTAGATTGATCCTAATCGTGCTTTTTTTAGCTGGTTGGCTCCTCTTCCTACTCCTCCCTCTCTTGCCAGTGCCATAGTCCAGGGTGAATTGCTCCGCAGGTTGCTGATGTAACCCTTTGCATAGGTTTTGCAGATACTCTTAAGGTGGAAAACGTAAGCTCCTACCCTGCCCTCCAGCTCCCTGCCTGAATTAGTTGGTATTGAAGAGGACTCTGCCGAATTAGCACATGCTTTGCCTCCACATCTGGGTCGTTTAATTACTGTGTGGGCAGGCTGGCTGAGTGGATGGAGGTGGTGACTGTTGCAGTAGTACAGACATCCCTCCAGGGCTGTGGCACCTCCTGTTTGGGAAAACCTCTGGCTCACGGAACTTTGCAAGAAGCTGCAGCTGTTATCTATTGTAATTTCCTGACTCCATAGGGTGAAACTGCAGTAGAGATTGTAGGCAAAGGAGCTAGAAGAGGTGAGCTGGATGCACTCTCTGCAGTTGATATTTCTTGAATGAGCTTTATGCTTGCTCAAATAATTTTAAAATTTGTACTCATTAAGTAGTCCACAAGGTCACATCACAGATGTGTGGCATAACACTTGTAATTGCATAAAAGCAAACCACGTTGCTTGTACGCTGTTTGAGTACTAGTAGGGCCTTTTCTGAGCAGTTTTTGGAGGCAATTGGTTCTGACATACAGAGAGTAATAGACGGAAATCAGCTGGCTGAAACTCTTGCTGTTATGAAGCTATTATGTTATGTGTGCCCCACTTTCCAAGTGGTGATGTCAGATGTGCTTGTGAATCAGCTCTTGAGCCACCTAACTATTTTCAGGTAAAACTGTCTCTGTTTCCTTGAATACACTGGACTGAGCAACAGTGATTCATGAGCTGATTCCGGAGTGCATCAGATGCCTTCATTTAGGAACAGCCACATTTATCAGAAGGGAGGGGCAGGCGGCTGGTGGCGACAGCTTCAATTGTCTGATTTTTATCTGCTGGTGCATGCCTGTCAGCACCTTATGTACATTTGCTCGTCTAAGGCCAAAACTCAGGTCAATATCTGACAAACATATTTGTGTGTGTTCAAGTACAGTGTGCCTGAAACACTGTAGCAAAATTTGATGTCTGATAAACATCACAGTTTAAAACCCTAATTAAGAAAGGACCATCTAATTGTAGTGTAGACAAGTCCAGAAGTATTGGATTTCTGAGACAGGAAATTTACAGCTATGGTACAGAGATACCTGCCTATTTTTCTGCTAATTTCTGGGGATACAGATCTGGTAGTAAAAGGAAGTTTGACACTTTGAAGAAACGTGGATGATACTGAAATTATGTCTTCAATTTAACTTCATGGTAGGGGCTACATTCTATGTAACCTTTGTAATTAAAACTTTTTACCGAATGTAAGTTGTTGCTTATCTTTCTGTTCTTGAAAAGGCTAATTAGCTAGCTATAGTCCCTTGTTACTAGATTAGCCACAGGCTATTAGTCACAGGCTTGTTTTGATCCTAGCCCAGTGTGAGGTCAAACAAATTTGAAGCACTCTCAGAATTGCATTTGTCTATTATAATAGCATACCATATTTTACGTATTTTTGCATTGTTAGTGAAAAGTGTGTTTATTTTTTGTGCTCTCTTTTAATGTGTTTCTTTCCTCACAAAATTAAGGCAATTTCATTGATGGGTGTATAAAATAGCAACTGAAATCTGCCTTTGTAATGTTCACTTCTTTTTTTCCCACCCTTTTTTTTAATAGATACCAGTCTTACATCAAAATCGTATAATACTATGAATGTGTGGCTAAAAATAAAACAACTGGAGTTTTAGGTTTCTTGATGTACTGGTGCTCTCGTGCTGTAGGTAGCAACAGTATAGGGATGATGTAATCACTGCTATAACAGGGTATTTTTGTTTCATCGTGAAATTACTGAACTTGATTTTAATCACTTCTAGTTTAGGTTAGCAATTGTAAACCTGAAATGAAACAATACATTTTCATCGTGTTTACACTTTAAACTTTGAGATGTTTTACTTAAAGAACACCTTGAGAATAATGCAAGCTTGAAACCAGAGATACTAGGCTGATAAACTGCTTCCAGTAATCCCTTGGCCCTCCCTCCTACCTTTACTGGGGCAGGAGAAAGTGTAGAGAGAATACCCTGGCAGATGTTCTGCTGCCCCCGAGTAATTACTTTAAACAAGTCAGGAATTTCTTCGCTTGCTCACGTTCAGTGTGCTGTCCGTAAATTCTTACGATGCCGTGTGGCAGAAGACTGCTGTGGGATTGCAGGACTGGGCAGAAATGCTAGGCAGGATGGGCAGCTGCTTACAAGGATAATGTTGCTGAAAAGCTATTTGTAAAACTCTAGACCTTTGCAATTACTGAATTTGATAGTCTGGAAGGGCATGAGATTTGATAAAAGCTACTTGCAGTCATTGTGAACTTCACTTTTTGTCATCAGTCTGTTTTGTAGTTATCCGAACGTGAGACGGATTTGGAGGCTCATTTGATGAGACATTTTTATCATGTAGATTTATGTTCAATAAGCTGCTCTGCTTGAGCAGTACCTAGCTCTTTTAGGATTTATGTACATCACAAAGTGCTTTTAAGTGACATCTGTAAAGAGGGGACAGCGATGTAAAGTAAAGAAACTTATGTGAAGTCAGCTGGCCCGTGGCAAATCAGGGGTTTAATGACTGCCGTTTGATTCTTTATTTTTCCTTTTCCTTCTCATCACAGTTTTTATAGTGGAATGGAACTAGTTCTTAATGTTTAGAGAGCAGTCATTAACAGGGCTGGGGAAGGAAGCCAGGAATGTGGTGCTCCCCTCCACCTGACGGTTGTATTATGCCATTATCACAGCATCCTGAAGCCTCTGGGAGTGAAATTAGCAGGCTTTGTCTCCAGCCTCTTCCCCATCATCTGTTACAATTTATAATCTGCCCTTTTGTATTTCACTTTCTCCTTCATCTCCTATTAATCTGTGCCATGAAAAAAGTTCTCCCTGTGCTTTCTGATGGGGTCAGCTGCTACGCACACACTATGGCCAAACGATACACTAGGTTTGACAGTCCGTGTTGTCTCCCTTCCCTGCCGCTGGGCACACTGGTAGCATCCTTCTTGCTGAGGCCTTGTCCTCTGCTCTTTGGCTGACATGTGCTTTATCTTTATGTAGGATGTGATTTACTATATTTTTTTTTTGTGTTTTCTGACTTCAGGAAACTTAATTTTCATTTAGTTTTCTTGATACTCTTGTACCCTTGTTTACTGTTGTTATAAACCTAGTGTGTTTAAGAGAGTATAGAGCTCTCCCAGCCTTCAGTTCAGTTCCTGAATCAGTATCTTCCTTCCACAGTCTCACTATTTTTTTTCACTATCTTAAATCCTTTTCTTCTATTTTTTTTCCCCCTTTTCAAATTCTTTTTGTGTCTTCCTATAGCATGACAGATTACTTAGATTTGTGATTATTTTGATAAGATGTAACGATACATGCAGTTCTAAAGGTACTTTATTTCCATATTAAAAACAATCTCTTCCCTATAATGGACACAGCATGTTGTTTTTAAGTCACCCATGTGTTGAAAAAACTCTCTGCCTAGAAATGCAGTTCATTGCTTGTCTATCTTGCCTAAGTTCGTTGTAATACATCTGGTATGCTCCTGCTCCCACGAGCTTAAAACTTTTAAAAATATTTAATAATACTTTCCATACCCTTTCCCAAAGGAAGCTGTGCAGAATAAATGTTCAGATCATTTGGGACATGAATTAGAGCCTCTGGTCCCTTTAAATAAAAAAAAAAAAAAAAAAAACCACAAAACCCAAAACACTGCGAGGAAGGTCAGTTGCTATGTCTTTGGTGGTGAAGACAGAGGGCAGCTTGCACAAGTGGTGCTAAAACTGGAAATGGGCTCTAGCCTGTGTTTGGATTGGTGACAGTTAACACATCATAGCTTGTGTGAGGCACGGATTTGAGACTAGTCAGGCAAAATGACTGTTAAACCAACTGTCTCTTAAAATTTAACAAGTGTTTGCGTTAGTAGTTTGGAATCGCAAGAGGGCCTTTCCTCTGAGGGCATAGACAGACTTCTTCAGGACCTGACACCAGCAGTCGAATCTGTCCTGGCTGATCCTTACCCCTCACCAGCTGGCAGGTAGTGCTCCCTCTACAACCTGCTAACCTGGGGAGTCTTTTGTAAATACCTTGTTGAGGATGGTACAGTGTGAGCCAGTGTATTTCAGCTGTTAGAGGACATCATAAAACAGTAAGTACTTAACAATTTAAAACCAGTGCTCTCAGCTGCTTGCTGCCGACTTCTGCGGGACTCAGAATCGTAGCAGAGGCGGATGAGTAGTTTATTGGGGTCATTTCCTGCTCTTCTGCAGGCAAAATAAGCCAAGTTAGTTGAAATAGTTTAAATGAGCGGTTGAGTGAACCTGACTAATTTTGCCTGAAGCAGGATTAGTTTTACTTGGCGGAGCTTTTGGGTAGGCTAATTTCCTGTAGAGGGGTGGTGACTTTTGCAATTGCTGCCATAGTTTCTGTACTGATAGTGGTACTTCTTTTTCCAGTGAGGAGGATACGGCATATCAGCAGTGATTTGAGCAGCTGGGTAGTGCAGTCACCACCAGGACCCTCCCTTTTTTTTCCCCGAAAGATACTTAATGTTTTATGTTACAAAATGTTAAAAAGACATTTCTTATTTACTAATTTTAATAAAAGTGATTTCAGTCAAACTGTATTTGGTTGAAAATTGGAATTCCTGATCATTAAGTGAAAGGTACCTTAAGTGTACTGGATAAATTAAAAAGTTTAGCTAAGTAAGTACTGGCTTAAAAATCAATTTGTTATGTTAGGGAAGGTTGAAGTGTAGTTGGGTGAGTTATGAATTGTTTCTTGTCAGAGTCCCTATTTTCAGAGGCATTTTAGTGATACAAAGAGATGCCAGGTAACATCTTCCACTAGCACATGAGTTGATTCGGTGGGTTGGGTGATGGCCTTGCATTGAAATCGGTGGGAAGAAGATGCCTGAGTGATCATGTGTTTGAAAACTTTACTTGCCACCCATCTGCTTATTTGGGTTCTTCCAAACCGTTGAAGATCTGAAAATCTGACTGCATGTCTTAGGGCTGGTACATCTTTTATTTGCCAACCTTCCCCCCGCCCCCGTTATAAAAGGGAAAGCAAGTTTTCTCTTAAATACCCACTCTGCATGTTTTGAATAAAGAAAATATACTTCATGCCAACAGGTAAGAAAGGTAAAACCAAAATGATTTAGCAAGAAAATGGAAAAAATGCCTGTGCAAAAAGTGAAATGTTAGTATTCCAATTAATTTCAGAAGGATAATGTTGCTCTTAAAGCATCGTGTGATACTCTGACTTACGAACTTTAAATCAACTCGGAAACTGTCTGTCTCTTCTTAAAGTTCTCATTACAGTGAAAAAAATTAACAGTTCTTCATGAATTAAGCTGCTTGATGCACTTCGTTGATGCCTTCTATTATCTGTATCTTTTGAATAAGTAATAGCTTAACCATTAATGAAGACAAAGATAACTGTAACTAAGCTTTAGATTGATTTATTTTTTCTAAAATTAGTTCTAAAAAACTAATATAAATATAGTTGGAGAAATGGGTTTTGAGGTGGTGGTTAAGTAAGTTTTATATTTATTCATTTTACTATTAAGTTTGTAGGCTGAGTATAGAAAAGGGTGTTTTATGCACTTCAAGGCATACTGTACAGTCTCCTGAATGATGAAAAAATAAGTGCTTGCATTTAAACAAACAATACCACTGCTTGCTGTATCCTGATGCTGTGTACATTAAACTTAAAAAGTACATTATTGAGAAGTAATATGAAATTCTGCTTCTTGTAGTATTAAAAAAAAAAAAACCACAAACAACCAAAAACCAACCCCAAACAAAAAAACCCAAACTAAACTACCTAAGAAATAGAAATTTCTCTCCTCTTTCCTAGAGGATTGGTTTATTTGTATCCTTTCTCAAACAACGCATCTTTTTGTGTAAAACCGGGTAAGTTACTTCCCCCCCTCCTCAGGAAAATGTATTGGTATGGTTACTGCCATGGGAACCAAGCATAGCATGACAACTAACGTTCCCATAGTAGAATGTAAAATGCGGAAATTGTCAGCTATATGATCCTTATGACAGGGAGGCCATCCGTGGTTTTTAAGTGTGTTTCTTACTCTTAAGTGACGATACTGATTGACCTAGTTTAATGAAAGGGATAGACTAACACCAGTTTGTGGAGGACATCACCCACAACTTCCATATATTTTTCTGGTGCTGCTGTTGACACTGTTTACATGTTATGCAGAGCTGTTTATATTTTCAGGGCTGGATCTCTTTGAGTCTGTTTTAGTTACAGGGAGTATTTTTATTGTGCTGTTATTAATATTTAAAAAAAAGGTTTATTCAAGAACATTTT
Organism: Eurypyga helias; assembly: GCF_000690775.1. Taxonomy (NCBI): domain Eukaryota; kingdom Metazoa; phylum Chordata; class Aves; order Eurypygiformes; family Eurypygidae; genus Eurypyga; species Eurypyga helias. The sequence goes on along the minus strand of NW_010245591.1, from coordinate 21,868 downwards.
TCAGCTTCAAGTACATCTTGTGTTACTAAGTAGATAACTAAGTTTCAAAACTATGTAAGTTTAGAGCTTAGTAATTTTTGTATCGTGCTTATTTCTTTGCCACTTTTACTCTCCCTCAAAAACATTACCGTGTGCTTGAAAACAGGCACAGAATAGTAGTGTACTGAAATAATGGTAGTATTATCATGAAACGGTATAAATAGAGAGTTGAGAACATGTTGTTATCTAAGATCGAGTATGATGGTGTTTAATTCATGGTTTACTTCTTTGGAACTTGCAGAAGATGTCAAAGAAAAGGAAACCTGTTGTTAACAGGCAATTAATGTGTTCAGTCCTCACCCACTAGAAATTTTGCAGTCAAAGATGTTGAGAACACTTGAGTTCCTGTATCATGCCATTTCTTAATTTGTAAGATATCTGAATGCACCTCAGCATGTTAGATATTTTAGAAATTTAAAATATAAATTACATCCTTATTCTTCCTTTAAATAATCTGAAATAAAAGCAGAGAGTTGTATTATCGCTGTAAGAAGTGCCATTCTTTTGTATGGGTAAATATTATGTCAAATCTTGGTTATCTTGAAGCAATTTTTGTTTAAATGAAAAGCTAAAATACCTGTATTAATTTATTCACAATTTCTGTGTATTTGTACTTTGAAGCTTTCTGCTCTTATACACACAGAGTGTTTGTTATTAACCCTTGGAACAGAGGGGGAACAAAAGGAAATAATTTTCTTCAGAATTCGATTTTCATTAAAGGATTAAAAAACTCAAATTGTGTAGTCTTGAGTCTCCAAAGAACCAGAAAATTTTTTTACTTGCCACTTCCCTGAATTTTAGGGGCTAGAAAGGAACAAGACCCGAGCTGGTTTCACTGTAGGTATTTGTACCATTCTGAAAATGCCAAGAATAGTGGTAGTGCCACACTTCAGCTGCTTGAAATACCTACTGCTGTAGAAGCAGCTCTTCTTTAAGGAGAGAAAAAGAAAAATTGCATTGCTTAAGGGGAATTGGTTCTTATTTAGTAGATGGGAATATGTAAAGAGAGAACCCAGAAGGAGTCGGGAAGAAAAGCACCTTTTAACCCCCCTGAATTTCTTTTGTTGCTGGGCAGGTTTTAAGCTTCTCATACCTACTAGACAAAGACTTTAAAAGGTAGAATCCTTAAGACACATTTCAGTAAGTTTTCTTGAAAAGAATCCCAAAGGGCCTCCATTTTTATTCAGGTTAAGTTCTAGTAGGAGTGTCATCATCACAGTAAGGTCTGATCACCTTAAGGTATTTCTTAAAAGCAAAGCGTTGTACGTGGTTTGTTCCTGTCTTTCCAGAGGGTTGGATATTATTGCTGGATTAAGTGCTTTTAATACTACTTAAGGATTTACTTTTTTCCCCGGCTGTTGCAAAGCATGATGTTACATGTGAGCAGAAAACAGTGAAGGTTTATTTTTAATTTCTTATTTGAAATTAAAACAAGTAAAACTTACTTCTGAGCAAGTTTGTTCTTTTGTACAAATGAGCTCTGTCTCTTGGGAGAAGCATCAAACATGTCCAGAGCTTAGGTGACACTGTTCAGAACACTGAGTGCTTAAAGAAAAGGACCAGCACCATATGCCGCTCGTAGCAGGAAACTTATGTAAAGTGTTTGTTTTCTATGTCTGTACACTGTTGTGAACCTGTAGCTAGGTTTTCTAAAAACATGGCTGTCTTGACCTAATATTGTCAGATATAGTCAGGCAGAAGGGTGAAAGAAGCATAAGTAACAAATCCAGTCATTATGTGCTGTAATAATACAGAGTCAGTGAATCAGAGGGTGGTTTGGGTTTGAAAACCATCGATCTAGTCCACACCTCTGCCATGGGCAGGGACATCTTTCACTAGATAAGTTGCTCAAAGCCCCATCCAGCCCCATGGTGGCATTTAGTACTATTCAGAATATATGTACAGTGTAGAAGTTGTCCCTGAGAAAAAAGGGATTACAGGTTATTAACTAGAGGAATGTTTATTTTCTGATATTATTGCTTAATGCCAATATGATGTCAATTCGTTGCTTTCTGTAATGAACTTTTTTCGGTCTTGGAAGTACCTACTCTCTGCCTTGCAAAAAGGTGCACAGTATGCTAATTGCAGAGCACTTATCTTCCCATAAATTATTTCCATTCAGAATAATAGCGATACCATAAGCCTTACTGGGTTTATGCAGGATTTTAAAAGGCTGGTCAATCCACAGTAGAGGATCAGGTTTTATCTCCTCTAAACCCCAGACCACCAGCAGGGACTCGGTATCCTCCAAACCTTTTCTAGTATTTAACAGCTGAATACTATTAATACTGTTTTCTAGTTTTTAGCCTTCCTACAAAAAATACAATTTCTCTTCCAGTATGTTCAACACATTTTTAGTATCTGTCTACTCAGTTTTTAATAAGTTTAAGCGTTTGAGTGGGTTTGCTACGTATTTCACAACAGCATTCTCATTGAGTAATTCCTTAGATAAAATTAGGGTGGTTGTTTTCTGTGTTGGTGGTTGTTTTTTTTTTTTTCTTTCTAATATTCAAAATTTTTCTTCCTGCTTTTCAAACAATTTGTAGTTATTATCTTCAATGCCTGAAACAGCTATTTCTCAACAAAAAATCTGACTTTTAGGCTGCTTCTGTATTCATCTTGCCTGTTTTCTGTTTTATCTTTATATATGTGCACATGCCTTTACATTACAGTTACGTAAGGGGAAAAAAATGCATATACATTCTTCATGATCATTAGATTGCTGGTAATTTTAAAATCTTCTTCATAGGAGTGACACTTCATCTATCATTCGGCTTTCCCCATGCTGTATCAGAATTAGTGTTAAGCTAGAGGCCATCTGTGTAGTGTTCAGTGTTTTTCTGGCTATGTCTGTATTAGTGAATTAAGCATGCCTGAGACTAATTGACACAAAATGGCTCATGTCTCTACTCTTGGTCCTAAAACAGGGTAGCTATATCCAAAATTACTTCTGGGAATGGTCCCCTGACCAAGGGTAGCTTCTGAACAGTGCCTTTAAATTGCTTGAAAGAATGCTAACTAGCCTGGACTGAAATTCTTTCAGGCCCTCCTCTAACAATTCAGTAGTAGACTGTTCATTTCCATGCATGGGAATGCTCACAGCACTGTTGATTTTGCTGGTATAGATGTGTGTCCTTTAAAGAGTTAGACAGCTGAATCAGTATGTTACCTCTTCATCATTGTCTCTAAATTTGTACTTAGCGACATTCTCTGAATACACTGGCATACTTAAGCCCTGTAACTACATGTTGTTATGTGATGAAAAGATGTCAAACTAGTAATTATTATTTTAGTTTCAATCTGGATATGTTTATGTTTATATAAAACATACAGATAGTTTTAAGTTGACTGTTTTTATGAAGGCCAGATTGCATTCCCTCTTACAGACTGATTTCTGGTAAGATCTTGAGATAAAGAAGGGACTCTCTTCCAAGACAGCTTTTTCCTCTCCACCTAGGACTTAAAGAATTTATGTTCCTATTGTGCAGCATCCCAGCAGGATCCTCTTAATCAGATTTTTTTTTTATTCTAGTCTCACTTTTTCCATGAATATTTGGTCCATCTGGTAAAGTGTTCAAGATTTAATTAGTTTTCATGGGTTTGTTTGATTTACCACATAAAGAAGGACATGTAAACTAGTACATTTGCTTTGATTATATGGTCAAAGTGTGGAATACCGATCAGCAGAGAGATTTGTAAATAGATATAATTGCAGGAAAAGACTGATATGTAAGCTGAAGGCAGAAAAGCAACTGATAAAGTTGCTTCTGTGCAGAATCTGATGATGAAATTTCAGATAATTACGTGAGGTGGAAAAAGTGGTGGAGCAATGTATTTTTAATAGAGAGTTGTAGATTCAGTAAATTTAAGAAACAGCCTATAAGCATTAGAAATCAGTAAGTTCTATTTTTTTACTCTGTGTTTTATGCTTTTATTTAGTAACTGCTGAACAAGGCTGGAAGAAGTATTGTGGTGATGTTTACTGTGGTGACTGGAGCAATTACTGCAATGTAGAAAACAGATTTCTAGACTGCTGTTTTCATGAGATTTGAATCTACAATTACTATTCTCTTGTATAGTGTCCTTCTAATTACCAGGCTTCTTTCGGGAACCTTGAACCTTATCAGCCCATCTTGTCAAAGTAGTGCCAGAAAGTAGCAGAGTGTGGATTAATAATAGCCCAGGGAGAAAGGACCATTTTCTAATAATTAAGATAGTACCTTTGGTTGTGTAGAGTCTGGACTTTGAAGCCTCATGCTAGAAACTGCTGATATGTTTTGTGTTGAGAGTGTTTGAGTAACACGCGTAAGCAACATTTCTGTTGGTATAATGAAATATGCAAATACGAGGGATCATAAACTTTTTAGTGTTTTAAGTCCTGCAAATATTTTTGTATTTTCACTGCAGTCTGAAAAGTATGTAATATTCCTAAATTTCAGAAACATGCAAGATAAGTATTTGCAGTTGAAAACAAGTACTCAAGGCTTAGCAGATGAGACAGATTCCAGGTTAGCAAAGTGTTTTAAGTGTATACTTCTAATTATGTGATGTGAGGCCATTCACATACTTTGATATTTTGCTAGATTATGCCTTTGTAGGAGAAATTTCCTCTGCAGAGCCGAGACAATGGGAGTATTGCCTTCTATAATATTATAGATATATGTTACTTTTTAGTGGTTTGAGAGAAGCTCAAAGAACTGGAAGCTCTTGGTAGGATAAATTCTTTTCAGGGCATTATTTCTGCTAGCAGGCAGAAAATTAAAGATTTTACTTCTCACATACAAACCCCCCACATTCTAGTTATTCTAAAAACATCAATGAAGTCCTTAAAGTGCACAAGGGAATGGTTCTTAGTTTTGTTGTACAAATACCAGCCCTCTCTATTTACATATTCGGTAATGGCAATGTGAACGAAAGACAACAGGGAATCCAATTGTAGGTAGTAGAAGGCCAGTTTGCATCTGAATTTAGGGAAAAAACTGAGACTGAATCGTCAGAGAAATTTCTCTTCAGTGAGAACAACTCTTTAGTCAATGCTCTGACAGAATGTTGTATTAAGGGTTGTTAGAATGTTGTAATAAGGGTTGTTTCCTTCTCTGCTTTCTTTTGCCTTACAGTGGCGGGGGGGATGGGTGGGTGGGGCAGAGGAGAGCAAAAATCTTTCTTTAATTTATATTTCATAATGATTAAATAATAAGCATGAGTAGTGGCCACGTTAATCTATACCTGTTTATAATGCATATAGTTTTCTTCATATAGTTAATTAAATATCTGTACGTTGCTTAGAGTCAGTAGGTCCTCCAGCTAGCTTAACGACTACTCATGTTCACCATGCCAAAAGTCACACAGTTTTGTACACAATGTATATTAAACGTGTACACCTGTGTTTCCATTAAAATGTCTGTATGTCTTGCTTGTTTCAGGAAATACTTCTGGAACACTTGGTTGTTTTATCTGCAGTGGTCAAAGCCCATAGTACGTTTCGTGTATTTTTGCTTGTTTCCAGTCTTGTGAATGACGATTATGTTTTTAGCTTTAATACTTGGCAAAATATGAGCCAATGTTTTTAATGGAAGTCCCCAGATTTAAAACATGCTCTGAGTTACCACGTTCTGTAGGAATGATAACTTTGTGTTCTGAATTTTTAAAAATAAGTATCTACTGTTTTATGTATGTATTTATACAAGTATTTAAAGAAATGCTTCGTCTTTAAGTACACTTCCAGGTAAATATGTCGCTGTCAAAACACCACCCAGTCTTAGGATACGTTTGTGAAAGAATGCACATATACAAGTAGTTTTTGGTTTAGTATTTTACTTTGACACTTAAGTGACCTAAAATAGTGTTTGCTGAAAGCAAGTTTTTACGTTCTGTGGAGACTCTGTGTAAGACACGCAGTGTGTAACTAGTGCTATATAGGAAGCTGTATTTAATTAGAAGTATTATTATTCCTGTATCACAATATATCTCACAGTGTAGAGACATTCACTTGTATCGCTACCAGCTCTGCACTGAGTACAGGAATACTGGAAACTGTTGTAGAGACTTTGATAACACAGTGGCGTTTGGGATTTCAGTGGCTGGGGTGGGAGTGATAAGTCTGTTACTGTGCCTTGCTTTTGGCAAGGCACACAGTGCTTAGTTAATTTCTTGTGCACGCCTACAGTGATTCCTAACATCATACCATTTGTATTAGTGCATCTTTGCCATTCAGCTATTCTTGTGTTCAGGCACTGTGGGGAAATCTAGGCGGTACTGTAGGGCTTTCTCAAAACAGAGAAACTTTGGAGTTTTTCTAGATTTTGCAAGCATGTTACAGGGAGAGCAAAAAATCTTGAGGATTCTGATGTTTTTTTTTAAGAGCTAAACCCAGACTGCTGTGATACTTGGCAGACTTGATGAGCTGTCATCCTAGGTGGCAACAGAATGACTATAATATTAGTAAGATGAATACATCTTGGAATTGCCTATGTTGAAAAGTTAATTCCCAGATACAGACTGGAGAATTAATACTATTAATAATGGTACAGCTCAGATATTCCTGGAGGTGAAGCCCATCAGACCTAATGAAACAGCTGCTGAAGCAGTAAGAGGTGATGCTGGTTTTGAATTGGTTTTGGCAAGCAGTGAGAATGCAGTAGAAGAATTAGTTCTGGAAAATAACTGTGGACCGCAGCTGTGGATCAGAAGTGGATTCAGTTTAAATTAAATTTAAAAATAAATAGAAACAAGCATGTAAGTGAAGGATCTCAATTTCAAAAGAACAGTTGTTAATGCATTTTAGTGTTATTTACAGCATAGCAGACCAGAATTTAATTGCTTAACTGTCAAGACTTTGTCAGCTACACTGACTGCTTTTACTGTGTGGAGACCTTCCTTGCAATCCTTCTGCCAGATTTGACCACAGGATTTAAGAAGGGTTAGAGGCAAGTTAAAAGGATGTAGAATTAGGAGTTCTGGTTTTTCTTTCAGCTGCTATTTTGGCTAGCAAATCTTCTTGGTGAACGAAACATTTTCCTTTTATCTTAGGACTTCCATATCCCTCCACCCCTCCTTCTGTAACAACAGAGTTCCTCTTGACTTAGAGATGGTCAAAATATCTGTTGGCTTCTCCTGTTCTCAGTTATGCAGTGTATTTATCCAGAACCTCTTGGAGTTCCTGGTAGTGCAGTTTCTTCAGAGGCTTGTGTCGTCGTCATCATACCCAGCCTACTCCAGTCTCTCAAAGTTGTGCTCCAGTTTACACACTGTAGTTGGCTAGCTTATGTCTTTTTTTATTTTCTCTCTAAATTAGAGCGTTGTTAGTGTTAAAGCATGAAGTAATATTGTTGTTACTTTCTTCTTGGTCTTCCCATACACATTAAGGACATATTTCCAGTGACTTCAGGATGATTACATTTTTTAACTCAAAAGCATGGCATGTATTTCTCTTGTTGTAATGTCTCACAAAGTGAAACCTCCAAGACTACAGATGCTCATGAATATTACGCTTCTTTTTCTAACAATAGGTAATATAACTTGCCTTAACAAAGACTTAGAACTTCATGAAGGCCTGTATTTGGTTTTCTTCTGTTTGCAAAGACTTCTTGGCTAAGATTTTTTTAAAGCGAATTTAGATCAAACCACTAATTGGACCATCTCTCATGTTGCCTTATGTAACTTCTGTTACAAAATGTTAACGTATTTTAATTCCATTGTGTGCTATCTTAGTTTATATGTGGGTTTGTATAAAGGTCTTAGTCTAAGTTTACTGTGCACAGGGTCTCCTGAGTTTGCTCACAATCCACCTGATGTGTGACAGAGAGGTTATCAGGATAGACGCTGGAGTTGTGGAGTCCCTGGTATGATGCATATGGTCAGATGGGGCTGCATGGGACCTGATTCCAGAACAGGCCAGCCCAGGCTGGAGGACAGTGTTCTGTGGCCACGTAGTGGAGCATCAAGCCAGATGTTTGAAAAGCACAACTGTTGGAGTTTCCTGCTCATCTGGCAAACTGGCCAAGTACAGCATGAAGAGCCTTGATTAGTCAGCCTGTCTTATTAGGTGGTCACAATGAGCCAGAAATCAAACAAGTACAGCTGAGAATTGCATGTGGATTGTTTTACTGAGCGCTTCATGTGATACACACTGTTTCTGAGTTAGACAACACGAAGATGGAAAATGCACAAACATTGTTTTGAAGAATTCCGCTGCAAGCATCAGTTCTGACAATAATTGGATGTAACTGTTGAATTGGAATTCATGGTACCCTTGGGGCCACGGAAGAAAGCTCTGAAGCAATTGCTCATGACACTGTCGAAACACTCATAAATACAGAATTAAGTTTGAGGTAGCTTGTTGATGTACGCTAAAAGTTTGAGCAGAGCCTTGAAGCGGGTTGTTAAGTTTGGCATTTCCAGGAACTAGTTAGGTTAACTCTTGAGACAGGGGTTTTGTAAGCAAATACCTATGAGATGAGTAAATGAGTCAGACATGACTCGAGGCAGCTGTAGCAGCAGCTTTGTTAAGTTCGGAGCAGGAGTTTCATTCCGGAGTGTGGCACCAGTCAGGAGAGTTGAGCATAAAGTGCTTTGGTCCTGCTCAGAAACAGCCTTCTCTGTGATTAAAGTACTGCCTGCTATTAGGATTCATAAAAGGATCAGATTTTCAAGTAACTGTAGCAGGCATAGGTTCGTGGTGTAAGACTGTTACAGATTGTCTGGTAAAGATGTTACCTTTTTAAAAAGGTCGCAGCATTTGTTTGTCACCCTGAGTTGTCCCCTGTGAAGAAGTCAGATGTACAGCTGAGTAAACCATACATGAGTGCAAGTACCACTGTGCTGCATGTATTAGGGAGGAAATGTTACTGGAAGCCCAAGAGGTAATTGGTTTTTTAAGTTCAAAAATCTAATAATAGGTAGCTTTTAATTTTTTTTGCCCCCACTGCCTGCAATAATTTTAGTTAATTTTATTGTTTTACCCAAGCACGGACCCCTGTTCTAAAAATTTTCTAGTTGACATAGCATTCCCACCATGCGGCCAGTTACAAGTGGTGTCCCCCAGGGCTGTTTTGGGAATGGTCTTGTTTAACATTTATCAGTGATCTGGATGAGAGGATTGAGTGCTCCCTCAGTCAGTTTGCAGATGACACCAAGTTGGGTGGGAGTGCTGATCTGCTCCAGGGTAGGAGAGCCCTGCAGAGGGACCTGGCCGGGCTGGATTGATGGGCTGCTGTCAGTTGTACAAGGTTCAACAAGGCCAAGTGCCAGGTCCTGCATTTCGGTCATAACAACCCCAGGCAGCTCTACAGGCCTGGGGAAGAGTGGCTGGAAAGCTGTCAGGCAGAAAAGGATCGGAGGGTGTTGGCCGATGAGACAGGGGTGTGCTCAGATGGCTAAGGAGGCCAGTGGCATCCTGGCCTGCATCAGGAACAGTGTGGTCAGCAGGAGTGGGGAAGCCACTGTGCTCCTGTACTGGGCATTGGTGAGGCTGCACCTAGAGTACTGTGTTCAGTTTTGGGCCCCTCACTACCAGAAGGACACTGAGGTGCTGGAGCATGTCCAAGAGAAGGACGACAAAGCTGGTGAAGGGTCTGGAGAACAAGTCTTACAAGGAGTGGCTGAGGGAGCTGGCGTTGTTTAGCCTAAACAAGAGGAGGCTGAGGGGAGACCTGATCGTTCTCTACGGCTGCCTGAAAGGAGGTTGTAGAGAGACAGGCGCTGGCCTGTTCTCCCGGGTAGCTGGTGATAGGACAAGAGGAAATGGCCTCAAGTTGCATCAGGAGAAGTTTAGTTGATATTAGGAATAACTTTACTGAAAGAGTGGGCTGGCATTGGAACAGGCTGCCCAGGGAAGTATAGAGTCACCATCCCTGGAGGTGTTCAAGGAACGTGTAGACATGATGCTTGAGGACATGGTGCAGTGGGTATGGTAGTGTTGGGTCGATGGTTGGACTAAATGATCTTATAGGTCTTTTCCAGCCTTAGTCATTCTGTGAATTCCTTAGTTCTTTGGATCAGGGCAGGAGTCATGCGTGATTAGGGGCAAAGAGAGACAGCATGCAACAAGTCACAGTTCTGGTGACACAAACTGGAATATGCAGTAGTGTGAAATCCTCATTAAGGACTTTGTCTTGTGATTATCTATGATGTTGTTGTTGATAGGATTGTGAATAGGGAGAGGGAGATGACCATCTGTCTTGCTTCATAACAGCATTGGTGCAAGTTCATGTTGTCAGTCCCCTGCTAACAAGGCTGCCAAAAAGACGGTTCCATGAAAAATTAGGTGGAGAGCGCTGGTAGGAATGAGAAGGAGAATCTGCTTCTCCTTCAGCTGAGTACAAAGATTAGGAATAGGTAGGTGGAATGTGGTGGTTGATGCTGTCTTCTCTGTTTTGCCAGGTGCTGGCTAAATACAGATTTGGTGAATTTACTTTGTCTTGGTATAGGGAATCAGAATACCCAACTAAGCCAGGTGTTCTAGAATGATACATAAAATAGGTTGACAAATAATAAGGGAGTATGTGGTATACTAGACATTTTCAACTGGAGACCATCATATTTAAAAGCCTAGATGCATTTAAAATTAAATTCTCTGCTTTTTTGAGAAGCAGATTCAAAATGTACCAGCAGTGTTCCCCAAGCCCTAGCTTGGAAGCTTGCAGTATATTTTAAGCTCATTTGGGGCTACTGTTCATTGCAAATTCTGCATGCCACTAGCTTGTACCTAGTGTCAACTTCCTAGCATTTTTTTTTTCTCCCAAATATCTGAAAACAAGCCTAAAACTAGCTTGGCTGAAGAAAAAAAAATGTGTTCTTATTTAAATAAGTATTTTTAATGGACAAAAATATTAGCTGTCTTCATAGAACTTACTTTCTCACAGACCTGAGTGAAACAAAATGGCTTATTGAAGTTCTGTCACAGGAGCAGAATATGAAATATGTGAATTTGATTTTCAAAAGGGTACTATCTTTTGATTTCAGACTCTCAAGGGATCCTTAAAAGAACCAGGTTTTCAGAAAGCATTGAAATCACTTGATCTTCAAAAAGTAGCCAGCCTTCACATGTTTCTGGTTTCCCATGTATTTTACCATATTTCAGTACTTTGCATATCCTGTAGTTAGTTAGCTGTTCACCAGATCTGTGTGGGGTTGTTTTTGGTGGTTTTTGTGTTGGGGTTTTTTTTGGTTTTTTTTTTTTTTCTTTTTTTGGCTTTGGGGGTGGTGGTGGGTTTGGGTATTTTTGGGGGGTGGGATATTTATTTTGCTTTGGCTTTTGGGGGTGTGGGTTGGTTTTGGTTTTAGGTTAAGGCTTAGCCTAGAGATAATGATCCAAGCTGAAAGGAGGGAGTGACTGTAAGTTTCCATTGGGTTTCACTGCATTTCAGTTTCTTTAATATTTTGGATCACGTGTGCACTGGGCTAACACCAAGATGTGACTCTAACAGTGTGAAGCACCTTTCAGTAGGTGAACAAAGGTGGTTTTCCTCATTCCTCCGATCTCACCAGGGCTTCAGCGTAGCAATTATGTTTTCTATTGAGATGTCTTTAAAACTTTTATATCCCATACACATTGCTTGTTTCATTAGTAGTTTCTTTCTGGTTCTTCATGTAGTTAGTTGCTTTAGTTCTTTTTTGTATATATTAGCTGCATCTTTCTTTTTCAGGGTCCAATCACTCAGTTGGCGTTGAAATTGAAAGAAGATAGGAAGATTGAGACCTGTATTGTTGATGTATTTCGACTGTGACTTTGCTGAATTAAGGAAGCATTCTGAATTCCTAAAAACCTTTTCTGTGATCAAAGTATGCATTTCTAGTCTATAGCTACAGATCTAACTTGTTTTGAAACAGGAGATTAGCCTTTTGTATCTATCCAATTATAACTCACGAGCTTTTGCACAACTCTTTTTCAGTAATAGAAAAACTCCACTGCTTATTCTTAAATTTCTTGGATCATTACAGCAAGACCTGTCTTTATGGTAACTATTCTGCTGTTTGCATAGTAGCTGTATGCCAGACTGGTAAGATTAGAATTTAAGACTAGTAAAGCTCATTTAAAAGCTAATTTACAAAGCTCCTTCTCTACACTAAAATTCCAGGTCATGCATTCTCTCTGCAGGAAACAAAAAGAGGGTTTGGAGGATTGAGGTCTGTACACAGTCTGTAAACAGTCGGTACTTATGTAGCATAAAGGAATCCTACTAAAGCAGTCAAGGTCTGGTTGTTATGGATGAGATTCAGTAATACAGTGCCGTTAAACTTGATGGATTCATAGGTAGTGAGATGCCCTCTCTTTAAACTAGCAGTATCTTAGAAGGAGTAAGTGTATGTGTTAGAGGTGGGGAAGGTCTTTCTGTCACCTGTGTTTGTGTGTGGGGTTTTGGTTTTTCTTTCTTTTTCTTTCTTTTTTTTTTAATTTTTATTTTTAGCTGTTTTAGTTGATGCTTTGAGGTCATTGAGAGCTTTTGAAATTTTATTTTATTGCTTGTGTTTTATTTTTCCTCAGCAAACTTAATTAGTTTGGGATGAGTTAGGAAAGAGGGAGTGCTCTTTTGAAGAGTTGGAATTTCGGTAAATTTAATAACAACAGAAAGAGCTGAGAATTTAAGAAAGTGAAGTTGGTACTTGCTTTGTCATGGAGAAGAATTAGATTATCAGTTAAGGTTGACTTGAATCCTGTTTTCCTGTGAAATATTTAACAAGGCATTTGTGAGAACTTTGTGAGAGTTGTCAACACTGAAAACGATTACGACTGCTTTAGTTTGCAAAGGTCTTTTAATTAATACTTAAAATATTTCTGACACACGTGCCCCTCCACCCAATTTCTTAATCAGACAGAGTGGGAAACAATGTAATTGGTTTCAGAGAAGGAAGAAGGAAACTAGATTTTGAAGTTTCTGTGTTTGGCAGAACTGTTTTAACACATTTTAATAAAGTAGGTATTAACAGAGGAGCCCATTTAGGATATTCATATTGTTCAGTTCTGCTGGGACATGGCTTTAATAAAAAACAAAGTTCAGGATTTGTATTTTAAAGTATAGAACAACATGGGTTATTTTATGATATATAAGCCCCCCTTTTTTTTTAACACTTAAATAGCCATTCATTCTTGGTAGAATGGGACAAGTCCAGATGAAGATGGTAGTAAATTTGCAAGCTGTATTTTGAGTACTGAGTGTGTCTCTGTATAGGGCGTTTTATTTCATCTTATTAAATATTCTTACAAAGTATCGTATTCGGTAATGAATGTGTTTTATGCTAAGCTTAAGCTTCGACTCAAGACCAAAAAATATGAGGAAATCAGATCTAGCCACAGCACTTCTGAAGTTCCATTACATAAGCTAAAGCAGTGTAGCTTCTGCCAGTGTAGAAATGACACATGCACATCATTTTCTTGCCATCCTCAGCTGTGTACACCTGCAGTTTCCCCTGCATCAGCTCTAGTATTTGTATAACCCCGATTCAGTGTGAAAAATGAGTGGAAAGGCAACCTGGAATAATCTTTGTTTGCTAAACAAGCTCTCTGAAGAGCGAAAGAGAATGGATGGTCAGAAGGAAGGAGGGTCAGGATGTCTCTGAGCTACTCCTTTAGGTCTTGATCATAAACACACATTTGTGTAAGCGCTGTTTAAATTGATTGGACTTATTCCTACTTGGATTAGTCAGATTCTGGCCTTTGTGAAGGCAGAGTCTTTTCCTTGATGTGTCTTTTCCTCAATTTCAACCTTTTTTGATGATCTCATAGGAGCACAAAGCATATGTTTGTGCATGTGTAGGAAAGGTCAGTTTTAGGTTTCCTTTTCACATGGCTCCAGAAGTTAGACTAATTTTGCGAAATCATCTTTTCAACATTGGTCACCTCAATTACAGTTCCAACTCATTTACTTAAAGCATGATGACAGATTGTGATTTACTGAACTGTTTGAAAGATAACAAAAAAATGCTGGTAGTAGCAGACAGCTTTTGCAGTGAAGCAGCATTTAACTGAAAGTATTTTCATTGTTTCTGTGGTTCAGTTTGGACCAGAGTAAACTGGAAATACTGTGGTCCTGCATACTGTCAGACTTGAACTTAGTTCAGGATCATGCACAGCTGTGCTCTTTCTCAGGATTTTAGAAGCTACTGTTTTATCTTAAAATACCAATCATTAATGCATACAGGTGGGAATTTAGCCTGTCAGAATACAAAAGCCACTAGTATTTTTTTTGTTCATAGTCACCAGAATATTTTCTGGGTTCAGAATGGTTAGAATAAGTAAGATATGCTGATCAGTATATGGAGTTAAAACAATGAGCCTTAAATAAATGCTTCTGTCACTGGCAGAATAAAATACTTTCTAGATTATTTAAACCCGTGGATTTACAGCTTTCACAGTCGGAGATGTGTTCTATTTCCGATATACCTTAACAAAGCTACAAAACCAAGGTATCTACACAGTTATTTTGAGAAACCAGTACAGATGTACTTTAGAATGCATGAGGTCATGGACATACAAGATTGCATATGGTGCATTATTCACCAGGCGTTCAATTTTTGACTGTACACTGGAATGTTTGGCTATGTTACGAGAGCCATGCTTTTAAAATTCTTTTTTATCAGTTATATTCCGTAGCATTTGTATTTCTCTCTTCAGTACTTTTAAATTGCTTAATCACATACTATATTTAATATTAGTCTCCCATGGCAGAGCTTGAGCGTGGTTCTGAATTGAGCTCTAAGCTGCACTGATATCTCACTTCATGAAATAATTAGTAATTCGATGCATGTGAAATATTTCTCAGAGGTCAAGAATGCTGCTTTCTTACAACCTTTCCGATTCACTGTGAGTTAATGACTTCAGTGTCTACTGACAAAAATTATACCTGTTGGTTTGGGTTTTTTTAATACGTTACGTATTTTTAGCATATACAAAGTGGAAGATACATTTTTAAAATTATTTCCTATTTATGCAATATTGTATTATGATTTAATTGACTTGATATTGTCAGTTTTCAGCCCAATGAAAGTTTGTAAATTTAGGCAGCTTTGTGATCTTGACATAATTTCATGAAGGGTTATACAACTACATAGCAGTGTGAAGTTAAGGCTACAATGTGCCTTTTAAGTTGACTTTTTATACTGGAGTGTAGAAAGTTCTGAAGCTTAGTTTTTAATGCTAAATTAACTGTTAATTGAGATGAGTTGCCAAGGTGACTGACCGTTTACTTCTGATATATATAGCTTCTGTGCTTGCAGTCCACTTGGCGTACACTATATTAGCTTTTTTTCTTAAGGAGTTGAAAAGGATTGCCAGTAGTCCTTAGCTGCAGCCATGGCTCAGAACTTCTGATCCTGAATTGTTGTCCTCAGTATCCCGGAATTCTCTTAGGCGTATGTAATTGCTAGGACTTGGCATACTGTTTCTTTTTAGGTCAGGCAAAAAGAAATAAGTAATTTGCTTGACCTCAGTCTGTGTATTGATAATCTGCACAGAGTAATTTTAATGATGCTTCCTCCTGCAGAGTTATCCTGGGTAGCAAAAGCTGATTTGGGAAAAATGGACTTAGTCACAAGGGGGCTCAATGGGTTGCAATTTAGCAAAGGATTGTTGAGAAACATGGAGAAATTTAGCATCTTTAATCCATAATTCCATATATCTGCATTTACTGTATCACCTGTTGTTAGTCTGACTCATGTTTATACCACATAGACAATTGTTTCCAGTAAATCTCCATGTTTGTAGAGTTTGTTTCCTTCGGCAATACAGCTCTTGGGGGATGAAGGTTTTAGTTGTACTATATATTCAAAATGTTTGGTTGTGTTTTTTTTTTATTCCAGTTATCTAGAGAAGTATGAAAAGGTCCATCATTTTGGGGAGGAGGATGATGAGGTACAACCAGGCAATCCAAAGCCACAACTTCCTATTGGTGCAATTCCAACTTCCTATAACTACCAGCAACACAGTGTGTCAGGTAAATTTTTGAGGGGAAAAAAAGTGCTATTTTTTTTTCTATACCTGTGTATTTCGGCAGACTACAGAGATAGGGTGTAATAAATTTACAGTGTTATTAAAACCATCAAATCTGTAGGTCAGTAATCATTAACTTAATACACTTCAAAACCTTTCTGCTCTCAACCAAACCAAAATAAATATGAGAATACATAAACTAATTCTTTTCTTCAGAAATGCTTCTTTTTCTAATTGGCAGGGCGAAATAGTTACATGTCTTAAAACAATGTACGTTGAAAATTTGAAGACTGTGTTTCTGTTACATCAATCATTTCTCTACAGAGCCAAATACCAGAACTGAGCATACGAATAATTAATCTTTAAAAACCGAGGAATAAAGCACATGCGTAAGGAGCCAGAATCAACACCACTGTAATTTGGAGACCAAAGTATCAATCTTGAACCAATAAACAAATGGAAAGCTGGTGGACTCTGTGGAAAGGATGTGTAATTCATTGTGTAGAAAGTGACCCCAAATTGTATTACAATTCTATTCTGCTTTAATTAAAGTTCGTGTGTTCAAAGCTTTTCTTTGGGAGAACATACTGCAGTATTGCATTGTGGAGATGATGGAGTTAATATCTAACTAGAAAGGTACACAGCTGAGTAGAATGTGTTCAACATTCCGGCCAAAGTCAAATGGAAATAAATACTGTAAAAATATCTTAAACCCCACAATACCTTATTAATAGTTTTTTAAAAATATTTATCGTTCATAATAGTATTGCTTAATGTATCATCTGAATATTAATTAGTTTAGCTGTGAAAACATTGTTTTAATTTTTTTTTCTTATTTAGATTACCTTCGTCAAAGCTATGGGCTGTCTATGGACTTTAACTCACCAAATGACTATAATAAATTGGTGCTTTCACTGTTATCTGGACTCCCAAATGAAGTGGACTTTGCAATTAATGTTTGTACTCTTCTTTCAAATGAAAGCAAGCATGTTATGCAGCTTGAAAAGGACCCTAAAATCATCACTTTATTGCTTGCAAATGCTGGGGTGTTTGATGACAGTAAGTATATAACAATATTTTTGCAACGGAGAAAATCAATACTTGTTCTAACATCTTTGACAACCCTTGATAATAAAAATGTTTGTAACATATTGCACTGTAATATATCTAGTTTTTTCTTTTTATCTTGTCTGCAGTTACAGTTTTTATCAGACTTTACAAATGCCTGTTAAGTTAGGTAATTTAAAATGGTGTTATTTAACACTTTAGTTAAAACTAAGAATTAAGTTTTCAGTGATAGGGTTTAATTGTTCAAGATACTCAAATTTACAGCATTGGATTTCCATTTGATTGTAATGTATTACTGCTTTCTTCTGAATTCGTAGGACCATGCTGACGTTTCCTAATCATTTTCTGGTAGCAGTCCTGAATTTAAGAACTAAAGAAGGGCAGTCTGAAAACAATGACCCACTAAGATTTTTATCCTGATACTTCACTACACATTCATTGGTAGTGAAATTCAGAGTACAAAGCTCAAGGGATAAGAACCTTAATCTGAGTTTCAGAATTACTTAATGTGTTAGCTCATAGATTTTAAGAGAGAGTCTATTCCATCAAAAAATTCAGTATGTGAATTAAATTCTTCTGACTTGCTCAGTGTGACCTCCATGCCAAGTTGTTCATTCTTAATTATTTGTTTCCCTTTCTGTCAAAGAGAGGGGAAGAAATATAAGTTAACCCCAACCATCCTAAAATTGTAACAGCATAGCCCATGTGTCATGGTGGTGAGGAGGAAGTATTTACTGGGTTTATGTACTGATTTTTCTTTTTTAATATATTGAATTTCAGAAATCACTGCCATAAGAAATTGCTCAAATGAGCTTTTTCAGCTAAGTATATTTAGATCTGCAAGTGCAGATGATCCTGTCTGAGTATACTTTGCATGTGTAAGCACAAACAATCTATGGTATGTCAGAGATTCTGTTTCAAAATTCTTGGAAGAATCAGTGTTCAACATGGTGTATACTCTTTGGTGGGTTTTTTAGTCATTAGCGTTTCTACATAATGATTTGTAGCTTCCCCCTCTCCCCCCAGTATTGCATCAGTGTTCCCAGCATCTCTCTTACGTTTTTGATGCGTACCCATGCCCCTCAGATATGCTTAGATCTTGGAAGTTTAATGTCTGCCTCTTCTAGAAATGTATTTGAAAGGAAGCTAAAGTGAAACTTAGTCCTGCATGGTAGTGAATCCAGGATGTGTGTTCTCCTGTTATTTTGCTGGTACTTCTATGGACTTAGGAATTTAGAGATAATTTAATCAAGTTTTGTGTTGCTATTTCATTACTTTTTTGGATGTTGCAAAGGTAGACAGTGTTTTCTTGAGTTCTTAACTTGGACTTGTGACCACAGGCTTGTTCCATAGCTGGTCTGTATTAGTATTTCTCATATTGAAAAATAGTTGAGGTAAAGCCAAGAGGAATGACAAGCATGTAATGGACTTGCTCTTTCCATTGCGTGGGGAAAACTTCTTTTCTGTATTACCTGATTACACCTTCTGGATAAATCCAGGGAGTGTCCTAGCAGCATTAGGAGGACTAATTGGGACAAACTGGGGAAAGAAAGGGAGAGTATGTTTATTTTGAAACATGAAGCTTTGATTTAAAATACTTACATATTTTTATATTATAAATAATGAAGGTAAATCTGTCAGGTTTGCTGATTAAATGAAATCTGTAATTAGCAAATTCAAGTAGCATGAAAATACTGCCGTGATAACTTCACCTGTAAGTAAAGGGTAGCTCAGTAACTTTAATGTGGATTTTAGATTTGGCTTGTCTATAATTAAGGTTTTATTATTGTTAACATTTATAATACAGTGTTGCTAAGAAACGAGAAATATGCCTTCAGCTTCTGCCCCTAAAATTTGATGTGACAATTATATTGCATGTGATTGGGCAGCTGCAGGGCCTTGGGGGTATATAGTGTCTTCAGTTTGGTTTAGATTCTATGATTTGAAAGCTGGTGTGGTCTTGGACTTGCTACTATTATGTTTTTTAGAAAACACTAATGGGAATTTGTTTAATTATTCAAGTAATGTTTACAGCTTATACTGTGTATGTCGAAGCCATGAGGTTGAAAATTGAGGAGTCATCTTGATGCCTAGAAAACAGCTATGGAAAAGCTTCCTATGTATTTTTTAAGGGGTTCACAAACTAGTTCATTCTTTATAGACTACTTATTTTCAGTTTGAATTGTAAAACTGCAGTAGCAGATAATTAAATGACTGTAAATTTCAGTTGGTTTATGCAGTTTAATACAGGATTTTATTTAATGAAAAGGAAACGCTGGAAGAGTCTGTAGTGTTGCTAAATCTTTATTTAGTTTATGGATAAGTAAATAGTCAAACAAAAATGTTATTTTTATTTTACTAAATTCTGTTTTTTATGCTTAAAGCTTTAGGATCATTTTCTGCTGTATTTGGAGAAGAGTGGAAGGAGAAAACTGATAGAGATTTTGTTAAGGTAACTTTAAAATTATTAAAAGAATTTTGAACTTGTATGGTGGATATAAAATCCTTTAAAAAGATAGGAAATTATGAGAGATACTATGATACTTTTTTAAATTACGCTCAGCTTTTATTTCTTTTAAATATAATAGGGCACTAAATCCCAGTTGTTATAAAATGTTTGGATAAGCAGGAAAAAGTGTATTCAGAAAAAATAGGTGTAGGCAAACGAATAAGGAGGTTCCATGTTTCCTTTTACCAGAAAGCTAATGTGTGTGAAGGAAAGAAAAACTGTACAACGTGTATAGCAAGAGGGAAAAAAATCCTAGAACTGGCCAACATATTTAGCAGGAGAAAAGAATGCTGGGTTTGATGGATGTTGTGGGTTTTTTTGTTTGTTTGTTTTAAAAACTGCCATGAGCAGTAAAGACACATTCTGGATTCTGAAAACTGTGACTTAAGAAG
Organism: Eurypyga helias; assembly: GCF_000690775.1. NCBI lineage: Eukaryota > Metazoa > Chordata > Aves > Eurypygiformes > Eurypygidae > Eurypyga > Eurypyga helias. The sequence goes on along the minus strand of NW_010245591.1, from coordinate 1,935 downwards.
CATAGGATGAATTTAAGTAAGTTAGCAATGTTGAGTTTTTCAGTTAAACTAGTTTTGCACAAGGCTTTTTTATCTTTCCACTAGAGGGCATGATCTACAAGTAATGAAATGAGGTAAAAATATAACTAAAGTTTCTTGGTATAAATGCTTCCTCTTTATTCTGGGTGAGTATTTTGAGGTGAATGAGAGCATGAAATAGGCTATAGCCAATAGAGGTTTGACATTTCAGTATATTTGCTATCATTCACAATTTCCTTAAATTGAATTTCAGCTGATGATTTATATGGCCAAAATAGAAGAATCCTAGATTAAAGCATATTTTGATAACTTACACTTTTTATCAAGTAAAAATGTGATGAGATAAACCACTGAGTTCCTTGTGAGCTCATAGTTGGGTTTCTGCTCAATTTTGTTACTTATTTCATATACTGAAATATCTTACCAGTATTATAGAGAAAGATTTATTAGGAGCTTGTGGTATTTGTCTTTTGTTTTATTTTTCTGTAACTCAATTTTGGGACAAATTGGACCACAGTAGAGTTAGTTAAATGAGAAGTATTGCTGAAATATCCATGTTAGATGCCCTAACCAAAATTTCCAAGTAAAGTTAAGGAAAAAAAGGTAAGGGCTCTGATTTGGTGATATATGAACTTGAAAATGTGGTAAAAATTGGGGGGGGTGGGGAGGGGAGGCAGTTTCATAATCTTTTTCCATTGAAAAGTATGTCCAGAAGTACTGTAGGTTGTGTTTTGGTTTGAGGGTTTTATTTAAAGCACTTAGCACTTCTGTGTTGGCTTCACCCTAAACTGTCACAGACTGTTGCTGATCTAGAGCAGCAACAGGCGCCACGTCTCGATCTGTAAACATTTAAAATTACACAGAATTCTAATTTATTATGTGTTCATTAATTATATAAACTTAAGTAATTGTGATAGATAAGGACAGATGGTTCTGATAAATGTTTTTAACGAAGTGTTAAGTAGAACCACTGTAACTGCGATAAGGTTTACTAATAAGAAACTTGGGTGCTCTCCAAGATGTGTTTTTGAACATTACAACATGTATAGTACCACTCTGAGGTGAAGTCCTGCGGAGACCATTTCAGAAACCAACACCAGATCTAAAAATATCTCTAATGCCAAGAATCCAGATTTTTCAGAACATCTTACTTCAAGCATTTGGTTGACCCTACTACTGGAAGTAATTTATTTTGTATTGCAGCTGTGGCTGTGTCAAATCAGAAATCAGGGGAAGCATTATAGGGGCTTCATGACACAGGAGAGTTACTTGGTTGACAGAGTAGGGATTGTGTATCTGTTTCTTTAAAATCTGCTTTAAGGTTAATAGAGTGGCTATTGAATGTGTCTCCTTCCTTTCACTGTTCACATTATCCTTTTAAAAATCCTTTTTTTTTTTTTTCCTTCTTGTCCGGTTGTTTGTGCCTGGATTTTGTAAGGTTATCGTTCCGTTATTGTTCCAGTTTGTTTCGCTGCTATAATGTCAGCAGACTAGAAATTTGTCTAAAGATGAACATGGAAAAGAGGTTTTAAGTGGAAAATGCAGGAAAAATGCAGAATTATTAATTAAAGTATAGTGATGGCATGAACAGGTGAATGTTAGAGATTCATAGAAAGTGCGGTGGGGAAAGCAATTTCTTAAACACATGAATTCTAAACTAATAGGAACTGAATTGATAGAAATTTTACTGTGTTTGTAAATGTTACCCTCAGACCGTAGTGGGTTTTTCATGCATTGGAGTTTTGGGGCTGAGGGGGTAGGGGTGGCTGAGAAATATTAGAAGTCTTGAAGCTTTTGTGAAAATGATTCTCAAGGTTAAGTTCAGGATTCATAGAGAAATAATAAACTTAGATTCTTGGCAGTTGAAGGTAATTTTCAGTGTTTTCTCAGTTTTATGCCACCCACCCCCCCACCCCC
>NW_010245590.1:113543-124686 GCF_000690775.1 Eurypyga helias | reverse complement strand
ATTCTATGATTCTATGATTAACATGGATGTAGAGTTTTTTATAACAAGAAAGTATGAATGAGACTAAAGTTGTTTTGTATCATTTTACATAGGTAGATATTGAATTAAATAATGACTTTTTTTAGTGCTTACAGAATATCCAAGAAAATAATAAGACTAAATTATGAATTATTATGTGACCAAAATATGAGTCAACGATGACTTAAGGGAAGGATGAGGCTATACATACAGACTGCCTAGGACTATGGAAATTAAAGAAAAAAAAGGGGGGGGGGAGGGGAAGAAACGAGAGGAAGTAAATTAATTCTGTGTGTGAAGCAATCACGTATACAAAAAAAGAACAAATACAAATGAAGTTGGACTAATAAATAAGAGGGATAAAGGCTTGGAAAAGAATCAGTAGTACCTTGACACTACAATTAAAGTGTAAATATTCATTAGTGTGTTATTTTTGTTTGAACTAAAGCCCTCTTCAGGCATCTATACATAATACAACTCAGGTTTTCTTTTTTTTTTTTTTAATTTTGATCGTATTTTCTGGTGCAGATATTAAAATCCCAGTAGAAAGTGTCATAAGTATTACTCCAAAGGTTAAAGAAAAACTGAATCTTTGATATATTTTCATGGCTTCTGCTTGCTACATCTAGTTTAGAAAATATTCAGTCAAAGCGATTTTGTCTAGTAACTGGGTGCATCAGTGGCAGTATGCAACCAATTAACAAAATAATGACCAAGACTGTCCAGGCACCTGATGCATTTATATAAAGCATAATACCTTAGGAAATAGCAATGCTATCTTTTAGTGAGAGAAATGGCTGGTTGTGTGGAAAACAGAGAACACTAGTGTGTTCTCATGATCTTAGAGTGCTAACACAAGTATTTCCATAGATTATCACAGAACTTCAATCTTTGTAAAAGTAGACAAGTATTAATGCCCCCCCTCCACACACATATTTTAGAAGACACAAAGCCCCTACTTTTAACGTTTCACAGAGAGTGTATGTAAATTCAAATGCTGTCTTTTTTGTCCTTTTTTTTTAATAACTATAACACTTAGTATTTTAACTGTGTCTCTGTTTTCTAAGCCCTGAAAGATGCTTCCGATCCTTGTCTTGGTAGAAGCACTCCGTAACTGCTTCTTCTAAACGAGCGTGATCTCTGTAGGAACAGCAGCTGGAGTTAAGGCAGTTTTTCAATAGCCGTAATGCCTCCTACATATTGAAACAGTAATACCAAGTATTAATCACTGTTAACATACAAGCTAGCAGGCTCATAATTTTCCCAGCAATACCCCATGCTGTTAGCAGGTGCTGATCCTGCTGAGAAGAGGTTAAGTGGATACTGCTGATTCACTGAGACAGGTGGATTGTTACCTCTGTGGCATGAAAGGGAGTAGGAGTGGCTCCCTAGGGAATGACAGGATTTTAAGATTAGAACAACCATTCCTACTGTTGAAGCATAGTCTTCATAGTACAGTCTGGCCCAGGGATGGTCTTCTGATGAATTCTGTTGATAATCTGTTAATAGTGACTAATCTCAAGGAAGACATTCTACACAGCAAACTTTGCTGGTTTTGCTTTTAAGTCTGCACACAGAGCATTAGGTAATAGCCATTGGGGGAGAAAAAAAGTACATTTCACTCAAAAAACCCTGTAAAAATACTCTACAGGAAGAAAAAATAACATCTAGACATTCAGGTTTCAGAGTTTAATATATGTATTTTCAGCTTTTCTGTTTTTGAAAAATAACTAGATCCATGAACGCTATGATTGCTACAATTACTTATAGTCTCTGAGCTCTAACAATGTATTATGGCAGCATGGAAAACAAAATATGGACGGGTGTGAACAAGACCTGGAGGAAGGGTTTACACCTATGTCTTTATTAGAATTAGTAGGTATGACTCACAGTGGTAAGCATCAAATATGCTCTTTTTCTAGTTAACTTCCTATCAAAGACTGAGAAAAATCATCAAACAGGATGTGACATACTGTCCTAGCAAGGACGCTCAGTGTTGAGACAGCTGAAACCCTGTGCTGTAGCCTACACGAACTGAATTAACTAGCACCAGGTTAGCTCGGATATGTTCCCGCCTGCTCCAATAGCGTACTAACCCTGTGTAGATATATCTTTAGTTGCAACTGTATCAGAAGTGGGAGAGGACAGATAAGCATCAAGTCTCATGACAGTCACTAAACCCCTGAAAAGGCAAATATAATACATGCATCATACTTGATCAACTGTTGTAAATATATCTCTAGCGCACTTTAATAAATATCATAAGTATGCAAAAATGAAAACTGTCTTCTTAAAATGGTGTGCAGTTACAGATAGCAATGCTCCCAATAACACCATTGTAACCATTACATTTACATATGTTTGTTGATTCCAAAAGGCCAGCGTACATGTTTAGGAAAAGACAAGCAGATTACGAATGGCCTAACTCAAAAAGCCAATAAACGTTATGCTTTATAAAGCATGCATATATAAGTAATCATTTGTTCTACATCTACGTAGCTTAGTGGTATAGTAAGTGTGTAGGCAAAGACTGGAAAACTAATTATGAGGGAACTACTTTTTTCTTTAATTAATTTTTCAAATCAAGCCCTCACTTATGCTTAGTTTTTTAAATTTTTGCATAGTGTTACTTTTTTGCCATTCACCTGTTTTGCATAAACAGTATACAAGAAAGCACTGTACAATAAATGCTCAATAGCTCCTGGCCTCGAACAGCTTATTCACCTAATTGTGCATCCCTTGTGGATTTCTCATAATATTTTACAGATCTAATTTAAATACTTTTACAGATTCATCAAATACATTCTCTGAGGCACATTTATTCAGCTTACTTTAAAAACTTCTAATGAATTCCCTCAATATGTAATTCTATATTCCACATCATGATTTGAATGAAATATTATTGAACAAGGTGTTCATTATTGGATATGAATTATAATTAGAGCAATAGTAACCTTTACTATGATAACAGTTTTATTCCTTTTTCTTGAAAGCTCTATTTCCTATCTGTGTAAAGGCCTTCATCTGATAATCTGCATTAAATGTAAGGGAAAAATTAAGTTTTATCAGTCCCAACTGTATAGAGGCTGGAACAAAACTATTAGATCTTTCCTTGAAAAGTTAAACATATCCTCCTACTACTGCACCACCAATAGTCAGCATAAAGGGGGCTAATTTAATACAAGCAATATAATATATGCAAATACTATGATGGGACCTAGATTTTCAAGGTACCATGTATGAATTTTGAGAATGATGTATTTATCTTTACTGATGTATTTATCATCATCTTTGAAAAAAGAAAACTGTCCCTGAAAAGATTATGAAGCACATCCTCTTGGAATCAATTTCCAAATGCTTGAAGGACAAGAAGATAACTGGGAATAGTCAACATGTATTTAACCAAAACCATGTCACACATCACCTTAGCTGCCTTCTATGGTGAAATGACTGGCTATATGGGTGGTAGGAGACCTGAGTAAGTAATATGCCTTGACTATAGTAAAACTCTTCATGCTGTGGTAGCAACATTCCCATTTGATAGTTTAGGAAACATGAACTGGAGGAAGAGATAGTTAGATGCATTGAAGAATGGCTGGACTACCAGGGTTTGCATTGGATTGGCAGCCAGCAGATCCTGGGGCATTATTGTCCAGGATCCTTATAAGCAACCTGGATGATAAAACAAAATGCACCAAAAATGTGGCACCCAGCGAAAACCAGCACAATAGTACAACAATAAAAAAGCCATGTATATTAATATATGGGTCTTTCATAATTTTGGATACATTGATAACTGAAATACTGTGAGAAGTATGTCATAGATCAAAACCAGCAGCACATCTCCCCACATGTTAACCCCTTAGACGTATGCACATGTGTGCTGTCCACCTAGAACGGTAAAATAATACAAGCAATTTTATTCAGCACTCCCACTTGATACCTCTCATTTGTACTACAATACAGAAAAGGAATAGTAGATACAGGAGCTGCGCCTAAGAAAAAAAAAAAAACAAAACAAAACAGTAAGCTGTTATTTTAACCTGCACACAAACTTCCCCATGCTGATGTCCAACTTACAGATTATGGTGCATCTTCTATTTCTTGCAGGTAATGAAAGATATTTTTAAAATGTTCAACCCACAATAATCTACAGAAAACCCTTTGTATTACTGTACTGCCACTCATCCGATCTCTTTCCAGTTACTTAAACAAGGTTAATGGCACCAAACACTTCTAGGTCGTCTGACTAACAGAACCTTAACTGACAAAGTGTATACAGTTTGCAGCAACATTTAGAAATTATTGTACTCAAATCTTGTGCCTTGAAGTTAACCACTTTGAAGACCCTCAAAATGCTGTTATGCCTGGTACAGGGGCAGTACACGGAAACTGCACCATGTGGCTAACTTCTAGGTGGTAGAAATGACAATTTCATTTCAGATTTAAGTAAATGTAGTAATTTGTGGCCTAATTTGAGCTTTATACTAATGCTGACACCACCCTCTCACCCCATGAAAAACTACACAGAATGGAACATCCCTCATATTGGAAATATCGAGTAAGTACAAAAAAAGTAACTCATAATTTTTCATTCCCAAACTTCATTTTTAAACACAAATTATTATTAGGAAGCAGTATTTTTGAAACTAGAAAAGACTGGGAACAATAGACAATAATATCCTTCTTATTTTCCAAATAGGAGTATAGCACAGGCAATTCTAACATCCAGTTTGTTTGCTGATGAGAGGCAAAACAGCCACTTGCAAGAAGGAAATTCACTGCAGTGCTCTACTGGTATACTTTAGCCATATTTTGAAGACTAAATTTTCAGAAGCAACTTGACTGGCTTGTAGTGCTTCTCTTAGATCATTCCATCTAAGAATTTACAGCAACATGCTGTATAATTATTGTTAAAATTAGATTAAGGACTAAAAATAATTTAACAGAAGACATTACCTGCAACTCCCCAGAAAACACTTTTCTTTAAAGCAAAGAATACTGACCTTGGGAAGATGGATCAGGTTTGTCTTGGAAAACAAAAAAGCACAAGCAGAAAGGTTTTGACACCCACGTTCTGAGGTAAAAGGTCCTTGTATTGCCCGCACACATGTATAAGCCAAATTACTTTTAAATTCACTTTTTATTTAATGCATATTTTACACCCAGGACATCTTTGTTTTTAGACACCTGATTCCAGAATTTGATTCTTATTCGCTCAGACATTGGACCATGCAAGTTCAGAAACAGTTAGTCACATGGACAACAATTTCAAATTATTCAAAACTGTATTTAATTTTAATATTGACATATATAAAGAGGAAAAAATATTTTTTCTTGCATTTCTGGGTTATGTATTATCTTATACAATAAGTTAATTCCAAAATCTTGGTGCCTTAATTGAAAACAATTACTCTTGTTCTAAGATACATTTTGGCACATGCCCAAAAAGCTATATTTTGTGCTTTTAATATGCAAAAGATTCTTGAGGGGAAGTCACCAAGACATAGTCATTTTTCATAGTCCACACATTGCAAAATGAGTCATACCTAGCAAGACTCTGAAGCTAGAAACTACAGGTCTTGTGTGCCACGCTGCTAAAAAAAAGCTAATCTCACCTAAAAGCTGATATACTGTGTTGAATCTCAAGGAAACTTGATGGAAATGCTTCAGCCAAATGGAGAATGGGAATGTGGAATCTATGATACGGGTAACAGTAATCTACTTAACCATTGGGTTACTCAGAAGTAGCTGAGATTTGCATACTCAGCACTCTGTTTCATGCATTTGAAAGGATTTAGCTTGTCCCAAAGCACAAAATTTCTTATCCTTCTTTCTTTCTTTAGTGGGAGTGGAAGGAGAGAAGCAGGTTTCAAATCACAGACAGAATTTCCTGCTCAAGTCTGTCTCAAGAACAACGCAAAAACTTACACTCTTTGTACAAGTCTGTAAGCTTAGCTGAAAGTGTGCAGTGCTCTTCTGAACAGTCGTGTCAGGAAAGAAGAATGAAATAAAAGGGTATTTATAAATGATCGTCATTATAACTTCTATTATAAAAAACATTACTAAATACTCTTATTTTTCAGTTTGGAATAAACTATAACTTCTTATGACAAATCAGTAGCATTAGGAAGAATAATCATATAATAATAAGGTCATAAATAAATTTTCTTTCTATATTTACAAAACTGAATTCACAGGAAGAATTACCGTGATAGCTCTACATGACCTTTTTTTCATCTTAGCAATACCGTTATATTGTGTTGATACCATAATGTTCTGTATTCACAGAATTTGATTTTCCTTGTCTATGTCTAACTGTACAAACTTAACAGAAACACAGTTTCTTCACAAAGCAAATGAATAAACAACCATTAAACTGTTGAATAAATGATAAATTATCCTGTAAGTGGTCTGTATAATTATTTCCTTCATGTGAAAATGATGAATAAAAAATAAGCTTTTTATAATAATTCTGAGTCTTCCTTTGTATTTGACAGTTGACCATTCTTTGTTTACTTTCCTCTACACCATAGGCCCTGCACATTTTAAGAACTATAACAGAGAAATACAATGAAAAAATATTAAGCACTATTACTCAAAACTGAGTCATAGAAATATGAGTTGCAACATGCTGTTTTAAAGTAATACACTTTGCTCTTAAGGGCAAAAGAATTATAAACTTCACTTTAAACCATGACTATGCAACATTAGGTGTAGCAAAATTATTTCTAAAACAGAGCTCAATGGAGGACACCGATGGAAACATGAATGTTGTGTGTTCTTAAACATCTACTAACCTTCTAATGTGTCAAGCAAAAGCTTAGAATCAGGCACTACAGTTCACAAACACTCATTTACTTCAGCTGTTTCCCACTAATGACTAAGTTTTAAATGAGTCAAACAGAAATGGAAAGCTGAACAATTAAGATTCTCCCCATAAGCCCATCTCTATCATTTTATTAACAGCAACTGGGAAAACCCATACTGAATAACTAATTCAAAATTATATTTGTAGAAAACAAATTAATGTAATAATTTTCTTTCTGAAATTAATTTAAATCTCTGTGGATGCTCCAGCAAATTTACTCTTTACTATGAGTACAAAAAGTTATGAAAAGCCTTACTACACTGCTTTAGGCACAGATTCATTGCCTCATTGTTGACTATAATGGCTATTCCCATCCAGCAGACTAGCTTTAAAGCAAATACATTTTTGCTCCTACATTTATATCAGAAATTCTGAATATTGCTCTGCTGTCTTGCTAGACTATAAAATGAGATAATTTCTAAGCCTAATTAATGAGCATGAGTAAATCATTTATGGAGTTCCAGTTTTGTGTCTTTTACACTTTTTTTCTGATTTTCTCCACTAAAATGTCTGGCTTCTCATATTTTCTACTTTTTCCCATATTTTTCAGGACTAAACCTTTTCCAACCACTTCTAAGATACAAAAGAAGATTATTTATTTCAGCAATAAACAAATCACGCTATATTATCCAATGCCGAGTCTACACATAGAATATTTTATTGAAAAGTCTTCATTTTAGTTCTACTTCTGCCCTACTCGAAGGTACTGCTCAGGATGTTCTGCTTATGTATATTTCTTAACTACCAATAGGTTTTTAGGTTGTCTTGTGTTTGGTTTTTTTTTTTTCTTTTTTTTAACAAATTTCTGATTCAACATTTGTTGGCATAAGAATTAATGTTCAACATACTTGCAGACACAAAATTATTTCTTATTTCTGTCCTCTCAAAATTTATTATTGGAAGGTCTCCGTATTGCTATATAAATTGTATTGAAAGAACTTAAGTATCTTTTTGCTAATAGAAAAGGATCAAGTAAGACTTTTGTAGATAAGGGAATTCACTTGCTTTATGCAATACTATCTCTGAAACAAAATATAGAACTTAAAATATATTTTCTTATCATGCTTAAGTAAGGAGAGGATATAATTTTCTCTAGTTACTCTTCTGAGTTTTGCATGGCTGAGTAATAATGGAACCTGAGAGTTCTTAGTGCGTTACAAGAACAAAAATTATTACATATATTTTAAATTATTAGTCTATATACAGCCATATATCACTAATACATATTCAAAACATTTGTAACCTTGTGTGCCTTGAATTGTAATCTCTAGACCGTTCCAAAAAAAACTTCTAAGCAATAAATGGCAAACGTCACTGTTCTACATAACTTACTGCATGTTGTGCTATGTGTTTCAAAGGCTACCATCTATCTGTTGAAAGGAAAGAGCTAATAAAAACAACTCTGTGGAAAGATGCTGATGGTGCAAATCCAAGTATTACACATGAAGAAGTATATACTTTAAGAAAGCAAAGTTATGAAAAAAAATACAGATTCCTTATATGCCAACATTCAAATGTACATCAGTAGAGACTATTTATTAGTATAAACACAAGTATTCATTAGTTCCTCCTGAATTATGAGGTAATGTACTATAACCATCTGAACAGAAACATGCACCTTTCTTCACAAGACTGAGTACTTACCTTGAGCAGTGGAAAAGAACTTTCCAAATCATTAATATATTAAAATTACCACAATTTAATTATGTATTAATCTGATACCAAGCAGCTAATGTGGATGACAGGTTCTGATTATCTACCTAACTCAATCTTCATAAGGTATCAGACTTTTAAAATGGGTCTAAATCTAAACTACTGTCTCAAATATTAGGCTCAATTTGAACAGTCAAATGCAGCATAGAAAGAAATCAGCAGTTAAATCATTAATCTGAACACTAACAATTCTGCTAGTATTTAAGTTAATATATATTTCCTTCAAAGTAGCTTAAAGGTGTTAAAGTCAAATTCTTTTGTTAATATTAACAGTAGCTGTTTTTTAAATTATGCAAACCAAGCCTACATGCTGATCTTCATTCAGATGAAAAGACTGATAATATAAAAATAGAAGGCTCAAATAAGAAATAATCACCCTTTGAAGGTGGAGAGCTGTCTCTGAGGTGCGCGAGGCTTACTTCAGCTTGCAAGCATTAGAATGTTGATAAAGGTGAAAAACAATAATGAGACCCAAACTGTCCCCTCTGAGATACTTCTATTCATTAGACTCCTGTGGGTATCTAAGAAGAAATAATATTTCTGATAGTAATCACTCTGAGTCACTGTTAAATAAGAAATACATCAGTTTGTAATGCTGCCTTTAGCTATTAGGTGCTTATTAACATCGAGTAAGTGTATGAATAAAAAAGCAGAAGATAGTTAAACTTTACAAACTTGCAGATGAAGCCAAACTGCAACCTATTTTTATTCAGGTCAACAGTCATTTGTCTATCAGCTTGCGTGTTTGTGGGTTTTTTTGATCCTTTCCCAGTGGAAAATACTAAGCGTACCTCATGAATCAGGATTAACCATATTAATTTCTACTGCCGTTAAACTGATTGCCTTGTTGCACTTTATTAGGCAATAATTCAGAAAAATACTCCATCTCCTCTTTTCCCTCATTCTTAGGCTTCAATAAATAGAATAATTTTGAGAATACCACCTTGAGTGTTCTTGGCTAGGCACCCATTAGTACAATTGTGTAGATTAACCTACGCAGAGATTAAAAAGGGAATGAAATTAAAAGACAAAAATAGAGAAAGCACCAAAGCATTAAAAAACACCCACTCTTTCTAGCAGTGTTTTCCACAGTGGATTTATTTAGACTTGGGAAGAACCAGGAGTGTAGGTACAGATTTCAACTTCATCTTGCTGACTCATGACTTGCAGATGATCTGCCTTTCATAAATGTCATGGAGTATTTGGGTTCAAAGATGTTAAGTAACAACAAAATGAATAACCACACATCTTCCTCATTGTATCTCCTATATGTGAAGCTAGTACTGTTCGCACTCTCCTTACTGTACTGCACTGTATGGTCCCCTCCTTGCTACCTATCTCGGAGACACTGCAAATGATATTGCAAACAGACAAGGAGAATGGCCTTTTAACCAAGACTAAGACAAACTGCACTGCATAACTTTAGAATGGAATTTATTTAAACAGCCCCTTACAATCTGAAATTTGAAAATTTGATTAATTCTACACAGGAAAATTGAATAATTATTAAGAAGATTAGAATATGAGATTTAGTCAATTTTTATGAGATTTTCCTCAGATTATCATAATTCACATCCATTAAGATTTCTCAGGTTACATAGAAAACACTTTCAGGCATTCAACAGGCGATTCTAGTTGTCCCAGCGCGCAACATTAGAAGGTCCTTACTGAGTTAATCTACAAAAAGATTTTCTATTTTTCTGGGAGTAGCCTGTGCTCTTCTGCTTGCCCTCTGAAAGTCCAGCAGAAAGCCAGAAGGATGATTAGGTGACTGGAGCACAATGTACAATTTGAGGCTGAGAAAACTGGGTTTCTTGAGCCTTGGGGAAAGCTAAGGGGGAATCTTATTTGGTCTTGAACTACCCAACAGGGCAATATAATTAAAGACAAAACTCACAGTTGAAGTGTGCTGTGGAAAGGTCCAGAATCTAATCTTCCCCCCACCCCCAGGGTACAGCTATCACTTACTCATTCTAACTCGGTCTTGAGTAGTATGCACTGCGATAAAGCTCTGTGTCTGTAAGGGTACACTTGTAATTCCTCAGCATGAATAAGACAGCTCAAACAGAAAAGGCATGTACCCTCACTTTATATGCAGTTTCTCTACTAATTTTCTCTCTTAACTGGGAGAAGGAAGAGGAATACAGAGTACTAATTTCTTTTCTACCTTAATGTCAAGTAATAGTAAATAGAAAACAATAGGCATTAGCTTTTTGACCAGAAAAAGTTGTTACCCAGCACTCCTACTATAACAGCTGTTATTCTGGGGCTTTTCTTTGTTATGCCCTTTCAGATATTTCTACATACTTCCTCAAACACTAGATTTATATAGTGCTATCACACACAGACTTCACAATATGAAATAAATTCCGTAAGCAATAGCAGAACAATAAAGATTTTGGTTTAGAGACCTTAAAGCCTAAACAGAGAACGACAAAAGAAAATTGCCTTTGCTTTTCTATCACTAATCTCATTTATTCTGGGAATCATGTCCAATGCACTGAAAGGTCAACCCTTAAGCAGAAAATTCTGGTTGGTAGG
>NW_010245590.1:112792-113514 GCF_000690775.1 Eurypyga helias | reverse complement strand
CACACACTACGAAAGGAGAGAGCTCGATGCCCTGCCCCACAAACCAAAAGGATTCAATATGTCTCTCAATACATAAGCATATTACGAAGTTGTATGTATGAGCTTCGGTTTTGCACATGACAATCCACAGTAAGGTCAAAAGAGCTTCTCTAAATGGTAAATCGATGCTCTGCCTGCACAACTAGCCATCACATCCTTCTTTCTTTTTTATTCACTAGCTCTAAGAACCATTAAACTCAAATTTCTTGAGAATGCCACAGCAGACAGCAAAAAGCAGGTATGTCACATTAGGGGGGGGGAACCCACCAAAAACAACAACAAAAAAAAAAAACAAACAAACAAACCCCAAAACCCCCCAAAAAAACCAAAACACAAAAACTTGATATTAATACTACTTTCTGAAATCTGTGCCAGTAAGATCAGGTTCACTCAACATCCAGATTTACTGTTACTTTTCACAGACTTCAGTGTTCAGTATGGAAACCAGTGATTAATTTGGTAAAAAAACCAAAACACAAAAACTTGATATTAATACTACTTTCTGAAATCTGTGCCAGTAAGATCAGGTTCACTCAACATCCAGATTTACTGTTACTTTTCACAGACTTCAGTGTTCAGTATGGAAACCAGTGATTAATTTGGTTTAAAAGCATTAAAAAAAAAGCAAAAGCACATCAAAAGCATTCTCCTGTCTTACAGTGCATTTCACAGGGAGAAAAAAT
>NW_010245590.1:112220-112712 GCF_000690775.1 Eurypyga helias | reverse complement strand
TTTTACAGTTTTACAACAGTTTCCTAGATCCTGAAATAATGTCTGAAGCCCTCTTCCTGTGAGAACCAAACTCTGTTACATATACATGAACAGCTTAACCCATCTGAATACATACTTCATACTAGTCTTGTGTACAGCAAACTATCTCAAACACCCCTGTGTACCTATTACTGACAGCCTAAATAGCTCACAAAGGATTTGTAAATTTTTAATTAAGGTAAATGTACAGACTCCAACCAACAGATCATTTTAGCATGTCAGAATTCTGCACTTAAGCATTTTGACTTGCGCAATTTGTGCATGTTCAGCCCAGCCTAAAAAGCACTGGAATCTACGTTGGTGGACACAATCCTGGAAGGTGAAAAAACTTGGGGAACAACCATGACAACAACAAAATTAAAATACCACTCACAGTACAAAATTCAAAATATCTTAAAATACCAGAGTCATTACATTCTAAAACATTAATGAGGCCTACCGACAAGAATTAAA